>NC_051070.1:111042024-111157024 GCF_004664715.2 Peromyscus leucopus | reverse complement strand
ACAGCTTCTCCATAAGCTCTAAAAATGACCTGGTGATGTCTACTGGGGCTCGGGAAGATCTTGATTTTTCAGGTTCCCACAATTCTTGGGCTACTTAGTTACAACTATTTTCAGGCTTGGACCAGCAAGAAAATGTATGCAAGGTCAATTCACTAGAAAAGCTTGTCAAAGCCCTCAGCTATTGTTTTAACCCAGTAGGCCAACAAGAAGAGATTCTAGAAGGCTCTCTATTCTACTTTGCAATGTCAGGAACCGGCCTCATTTAAGAACACTGTAGTCTACTCAGCATGCCCCACAGTGTGAGAGGCGAAGGGCAAGCTTGCAGTATTTTACTTCCATTCTATTAAGCACCTGTGTTTTCCAATCTACAAGAGGCCAACACTATTATAAGATATAAACTGAAAAGTCCCTCTCTCAGATATTATTATGGTCCAGCCTTAATAATCTTCTTCCCAGGGGCCCAGAAGAGAAGCTACGAATGGTGAGAATTATTTTCGGGAAAAGAATCTAAGTACACTGAGCTCTTAGTCTACTTATTCCTCTGGGATAAAATCCTGTCTACATAGCTTCAGTTCTGTTCTCGTGCCTAGCTCCTTTCTTGCCTGATTTCTCTCTATACTTATCTGCCGTTCCCTCTAAGTTCTATCTTAATTCTCTCATCTTAGTTCTGCCCCATCTTGGTCTTTCTCATCTCGTTCTTACCCATCTGGCTCTTCCTCAACCTCCATCTCATTCTTCTAGTTCTCCATCTAGTTCTCCAGTCAAAATCCCCTTCAGTCTCTGAGGTTAACAGTTATATACCCATGCAATAGCAGCGCTCTAGCTCAAGCAAGGTCACCAGGCTTGAATTCGTACAGGGTCATAAAGGCAGACAAGAGTTTTCCTCAGGCAGTGACCATCAGGCTCACTTTTACAACCCAAAAGGGGAGTGGTAAAGGAGGAGGTCAGCTAAGAGCTAAAATCAGTTAATATATCAGAAAAAGGGAATTTATGTGCTCAAACTACATTCCTATAGGAGGAATATATGTTATTGTATATTAAATGTTACTAAATTTAAATGTATATTAAATACAAATTAAACACATATATATGTGTTATTGTATATGTAAATGTTAGGAGTCTATAACGTTAGTATAAATACATAAGAAAGGAGGGTCTGAGTTTAATTTGCCTTAATTCAGGAAATCGTTTGGCATTGGATGCTTGATAGGTATTTCAAATAAAATATGCTATTATGAGTTCTTGGAAGCATACATAGCATACAAGAAAATCATTGCAGGAATCAGCTAATATATATACAAAAGCTAAAATATCACCAAGACTTCTTAAGCTATGGCTTGACCTTCAGAAAAGCCCTTGACCTTTCCAAGTAGTAGCTTTTGTGGTAGTAGCTGGATTCCATACATTTTCCCGTGGCTTGTAGGATCCCTCCCATCTACAGAATGAGTTGTTCAGAGGCACAGCTCTAAAGCCATTCCCTAAGAGCTTGAGGTCTTGATGAAATATGCTCTGCATAATCCCCCTCCATGGAGTGTGGACAGGGCCTGTGACTATGATGGGATAGCAATTCCCTAAGTTAGGTTATATAATGGAAGTAATTGAGTCTCTGCTGGCATTGAAGTGAACTGCTAGGACCTGAAGGTGGCTTCTATGAGTTGAGACAAGTCCTCGGGCAACAACATTCTGGACAACAGGAACCCTAATGCTGTAACCTTGAGAAATTCAGTCCTGCCCATGACTGTGTGGAGACCCTGAGTCTTGGACAAGATGGCTGTCTATATCAACAACCTTGTTTTTTTGTCTTGTGAGATACTGAGAAGAAAACTCAGACGTCTTGTATGGATTATTTACTCTTTTTGTTCCTCTGGCCAAATACCCAAGAGAAACAACTTAACAGACTGTGATGTTAAATATCAGCTAGATAGAACCTCAAGTCACCTGGAAAAAATTTCAGTTGAGCACTTGTCTAGATCAGGTTAGTCTGTGGGATGTTTCTGGGGTTACCTTGATGATCATGGTGGTTTGAATGAGAAGATGCATCCCCCATAGGCTTAGACATTTGGATATGTGGTTCCCAGTAAGCAGCGCTGTTTGGAGCGGCCATGCAGAGATGCAGCATAAGGAAGCATGTCACTGAGGGCAAGCTTTGTGAGATGAAAGCCTCACACTATTTCCGGCTCACTCACTCTGCTTCACGTGTGTGGTTGAGCTGAGATCTCTGAGCGTGCTGCTGTTAAGGCCAAGCCTGCAGCTCACTGCCATGTCTCTCTGCCACCATGGACTCTTACCCCGCTGGAACCATAAGCCAAATAAACCCTTCATTTCCTAAGTCACTTTGGGTTGTGGTGTTTTATCACAGCAACAGAAAAGCAACTAATACAATTGTTAACTGACAGAGGAAGACACAGCCACAGAGGGTGGCACCATCCCGGGGCCCAGGCAGGGCGGAGCTGACTGTACAAGAGTGAGGAAAGCTGGCTGAAAGCCAATGGGCAGCACAGCACGGGTGTGTTCGCTTCTGCTCCTGACTGTGGATGTGGTGTGACCAGCTGCCTCACGTTCCTGCTCCTGTGGCTTCCCTGCACCTACAGACCAGGACTTGGAATTGTAAGCCGACTCAGTCCCTTCCTCCCCAAGTTGCTGTTTGTAATGGAATTTGCCACAGCAACAGAAACCAAGCTAGAAGGAGGAGGAGGAACCGTCAGAGGGCATCATCGCATAATGTCAGGGAAGGCCTAGCAGTGAGTGTCAACAACAGCAAGCAGGAAGTCAGGAGCTTGGTCTAGAAGTGGAATGGTGCCATCACTCTCCAGAGCCTCGGGGAACCGCCTCTGTTAGCTATGCTCCTGCCTCAGTGACTTCCCCAACACCACCACTAGCCAAGGATCAGGGGTGGAAACACATGAGCCTTTGGAGGACAAATTCACATTCCAACCTCAACACTGTGTTTGGACCAGGGAACTACATGTGATAACAGGGAACAGGTATTATTTATGTTGCTAACCTTGTGATAACTCATTATAAAGCCATAAAGGCAAGGACTGGTTGCTGAACACACTAATGATTGGGCTCTTCTAAGGATGTGAAATCGTTAATGGGAAGAACCAAGCATGCATGTCCTAACTGCTCCACTCACAGCAGCTGTTATGGTCATGTTGGTGATCAGTTCCCAGAGCCCACATAGACCTATTTACATGGTAAGTAAAGCATATGCATGTACAGACACACTTGCTCACACACACATCAATTTCTCTGGACCTTGTAGGCTTCCTACAGAGATCTGCCTATCATTTTCAGAATGCAGCTTTTATCTCTTAGATCGCTTGTCTCTCTTCTGATAATTGTCATAGCTGGGAGGGTGATGAACCAAATACCCTTTGTATCACACCAGAGAAAAACGACTCAGATTCCACATTGGGTTATAGCAAGACCAGACCATCCACTCCCACACACACCCACACTGCCCTCATTTTAAAATATGGAGCTTTCTTTAGCTGCCTCATACAATTACTTGACAAATACCATGGGCACAATTGGATGTGATTGGAATTCTGGTCTCTGCTCAGCTTGATATCAACAGTACCCCTGGTTCTCAGACAAAACACTGAAGCAGATCTTACCAGAAACAAATTTTGGAAGCTGAACTGGACCCACAATGTATCATCCTTAGGTATTGCTGATGGGGCTGGGGATAAGAAAACACACAGTGTGCTGGCTAAATATACTCTGATGAGCAGAACGAACAGGATCTTCAGAACTTCTTGGGCATGAGGTGTTTCCAACACATGGGTCAGATTCTACAGCAGTGTGCACACCACGTTATCAGGACTATCTATTTTATAAGTGACAGTCTTAAGTGGTACTTACATTCACATTAAACACAAATATTAAAAAGTCTGATCAAATTTGTCCTGTGTATGTTTCACAGCTAACAAACAAGACAGTGATATGTTTTTTATGTGCAGCTATTTGAAAATATGGATTTGAAAAGCACCTTTTGCTATACAGATAAGGAGCCAAATACTGGTGATCTGTATGTATCTTCTTTAAAATATTTTTACTAAATTCCTTAGATTTTAAAATACATTGGCCTCACCCAAAAAAATGTATTTTTCAATGTTTAGTGCCCATGTGGGTGAGATAGAGTGAAACCAAATAAAACACCTGCTGGAGCAAGGCAGCCCAAGTCTTCAATGGAATGTAAAAATCCATCTTCTGGGAGTGATGGAGCTGAACGGGCTCCACTCTACGCTGTGAGGCAATCACATACTTTTTCACAAGATCCTATATTATAGACGATGTATAAATACATGTGCCCTGAGAAATATGTGTACAAAGTCTCCTTCCAGGGGAGAGAACTGAAAATGCCTGCCAATATCAACAGTGTGCAGAGGAAACCGAATTCAAACCAGGAACTGCCGCCCCATCTCTCCAGGGTTGCGACATAGCCCACGGCCGTGCCGCTGGCAATGATGGATAGCTTATGGGGCTCAGCTTTCAGTGTGCAAGCGATAGCCTGATTTCCTTACAGACTGGGTCTCACCATGGGGTAAGCTTTCACCCCATCCCCAGGAATGAAGGCAGTCTTCTGTTTTCTAGGGGTTGAGACCTGAAAAGGCAGATGCCAATCCCAGTCTCTGCCACATTTATTAAGATATTCAAGTCAGTGCTACTTCCAATAATTGGTATATGGGATTTTCTATGTATATCTTTTTATTTATCAGCTTGCAAAAAAAATCCCTAACAGAAAAACACAGAGCAATCTCATATCTCACCCTGATTGTAACCAATCTAACCAACCAACTGGACCAAGGACCAGGTAATTTTTCCAAGGGCTGGAAAAGTAGAAATATTTTTGGCCTTGTGAGTCATATATTCCTGGTTGTTGGGGCTACACAATCCTGTAGTATTATTTCAACAAAAGCATGTAAAGAAATGGATAGAGTTGTATTCTGATATGCTTTCTCCCTCAGGTTGAAGTTGATGGCACTTAAATTTGCATGCAGCTGCTCATAAATGTAGTTCTCTGAGCCCTGACCTCTGATTCTGAAAACATGACCCCAGAAACCCAATAATGTGTTGACACAACCTTTGGCAGTTATGATGGCATCACCCCCTTCCTCTGTACACAGCCTCCTCCCTGAAGGTTCTCACTGGAGCTCCGTGAGAATATTCTGAGCACATGGCTTGCCTATCTAATCTGAAATAACTCCGATGGCCTGGAAGGAGCCCTCAAAATCCACTTCAGGGAGATTCACTAACCTAGATAACAATTGGCATGCATGTACAAGACTCCACTGTCTACAGATACTGTGCTTTTGGGAAGTGCCCAATTCAAATTTGATAAAGTACAGCTGCTTACCATACTGCCGAGCATTGAGGACTACATGGGCCGTCGAAGACATGAGGCAGCCATGAAGGAGAAGCAAGAACCATTGTCAAATGTGTCTGACCATGGAACACTTGTGTCCACAGAGAATCACTCCAAGAATTCTGCCACAGGGTACATTCCTTAACATACACGGACTACCCTCTCAATCTAGAATCAATGTCTCCGAAGTTCTCAGCGTCTCTCTTCATCCTAGTACATAGAGCCCCTCACTTCCTCACTTCCTCACTTCCCCTGTGCCATCAACACGCCAGGGCCTTTGTCTCTTCAACAAAGCACACGCTGCCCTCCTGACACTTGCCTGACAGTCACACTGCTGGGGGCGGAGCAACACTGAATTCAGTAGCTTCTGAGGGTTGAGATTCCATACTTTGTATTTAGAGAGTACAGAAAATGGTAACTCAAGTACGTATTTGACCGGGCAAGGCAGTACAATGGTTCGTCTCTCTTGTATTCTTGCTGAGGTCACATCAGGGTTAACTAGAATTTGATCTCCTTGATGGAGAATCCAGTGGAAAATTACCAAAACCTCTTCTAGGAGCCCAAGGTCAAGATGTCCCAGCTAACTTACCATGGCTTCTGTTAAACTGCATGCTTCCGTGAAGGCCCTGCCGCTGCCGAGCAAGGTACTTGGACATGCTTTTTGCCTTCAAAAACCACATGCTCTGCACACTCAGAGCGACACTTCACTACTGAAAACCTGAGTGCAGCCTCAGCCTGCTGGAATAAAGACTTTCAATTGGCTATAAACTGTAGCTGAGTGGTCATCTCTGGTGGGCTCCCTGTAACAAGTATCTCATGCAAGTTTGATTTAATCCTAACCTAATAGTGAGCAACATGATCCTTCCCATTTGAAATCATGATCTTGGACAGAATAGGACAGACCCTGACTCCTCTTCTTATTCCTGCCTCCAAGGCAGGCAAGTACAGTCATAGAGATGATCTTTTTCCTATAATGCACAAGTTAGATACTGCTTCATCTCTCCAGCAAATTATTTTCTGGGGATCCCAGAGAACACATGCAGGGATGGATAGGTGGAGGGATGTAAATGGAAATAAATAGTCATAAAGAAAGAAACCATCCCAGCACACATCCAGCAAATACTAAGTATGACTATTCAAATTAACTGTCTTGTTTCCCAGACGTATCCCTGTTCTTTTGACTTTTAATAGCCCACTGTTGTTTTTCTACCTTACTTTTTGTTGATACCCAATTTGCCGTGCTGTTGATTCATAGGCAATTTCACACGCCAAGTACCAGAGCAGGAATTACAAAAGGATGGGATGGGACTGTAAGGAACAGCATGACAGCTTTTCAGAGAAGGCCTGTGAGCCCGCAGCTCTCCTGTGGACGGCTCACATTTCAGGCAGATTGTTCAAGGGCCATGAGACGCCCCTCTCAACCTTCCACAGCCTTCTGATTGTAAGTATCCTCAGGCATGATCATCCTAATTCTGCAGATGATAAGCCTAGGACATGGAGATATTGAGTGGCCTGCTCAAAAGACTCACCCTAACTCCAAATGTCTAATGCCAAATGTCACAAGTGGTCCTCCTTGCCGTCAAAGGGAGAATGTTTCCTTTACTTAAATGAGACCACACATTTAGCTTTGCAAAGAAACCTAGTGATCCTGCATTAGAATATAAATGACACATTTTTTAAGTGAATCTAATAGCACAAAAACATACTCAGTCCCTTCCTCATAAATATGTCCTTATGTTACTTCAGGACTTACTTAGCTTTTATTGTCTCTTATCTCTTGAAGCAGTTTTAACAGACAATCTAAAGAGGAATTAAAAAATAGAACAAAAAGCGGTCATACTGCCTCACACCTCTGCGTCCTCCCCACAACCCGCCTCTTATTAACATGCTGCCTTAGTGTGATACCCGTTTAGTTAGTGGAACATACATTATCAATCCTAATAGGACTCACTCTGGTCGTGCGTGCCCTCTGGATTTGGGGATGTAAATGGCATTATTACAGTATCAAACAGAAGCTGTATGGGTTCTCAATCATTCCCATTCACTCCTCCTCCGACTCCTAGGAGAAACAATCTTTCTTACTCTCTCCATGACTGCTTTTTCCAGAAGGGCATATGGATGGACTCTCACAGTGTATAAGTAACCTTTCCAAGTTTGCTTCTTTTAGTTGTAATCATCACTTAAGTTTCCTTTATATCTTCATAGTTTGACAGTTTGCTTCTATTTGTAACTGAGTAATATTCCATTACACAAATGTTGCAAAGTTCGTGCATTAATTCATTTCGGTTGCTCCAAAGTTTTCGCTTTTGGAAAGATGATCACTATTAACAACTGTTTTAGAATATACGTTTCTAATTTCATTGTACAAGCAGCAAGGAGCTCAGTTGCTGGGCTACAGGGTAAGAATGGGTATATTTGGCTACAAGTGGCCAATTGTCTCCTGTAATGGCTGTACCATTTTGTAATATCACCAACATCTGGTTAATAAAAGAGGTGACAATTGATTATCACTTCAACCTAAGACAGCTATGGTGGCATATATCTGTTGTACCTCAAGGGGCAACATCTGACTTTTATCATGCATGAGTACATATGATAACAATTACTTTCTTCTAAGTTTCTGCAGGGTTCATTTTACTTGCTGCCTCATTCACTTAATAAATGCTCATTAAGTGGCAACTCTACACGAGGCAGCAGCTCGGCACTGAAGGCAGAGATGCAGATAAAATGCATTGCTCCAGCACTCACAGGGCCTATAGTGTAGGCTGACCTGGGATGCTGACATTCGGGTCTCATCACATCAGGAAGAACCCAAGGTCCTCAGTGCAGCTTACAGAGAGAATGTCCTTCGTACATAATGTCCTTCGGACGATAAAACAGAGACCCACCTCTTTCTTCAAACGTGGCTTTACAAAGTTGCCAGGAAGAGTCTGCCCCTCCAGAACCCCAGGGAAAGAAAGCGACAACGAAGCGATGGCAGGGAAGTGCTGGTGGAGGTTTCAGAAGAAGAATGTATCTGAGACTGATTTTGACAAACACAAATGACGCGGGAATTTAGCCTTTTGAAATAAATACCTCGGTATAGACTACATAATGGCCTGTGTTTAATAAACTGCACTAACAAATGTGTTCAATATTTCTGATGGGATATTTACTAATATTTAACATTAAACACTCACATTTTAAAGCTACCCTCTCACCTACCCTTTGTTCCTACTGGTAGGTTGCCTGCTGGTTACTTCCCTCCAAGCCAGCTCACATGAGCTACAAAGGGCTTCATGGGGACAGAGATGCAGAACCTGGGAGTCACTGCCAAAGTGTAACTCAGCATGTTATGTCAAGGTTGGACCTTGGTGCCAATAAAGATTCATTAGGTACAAAAACCTGACTCAGCAGTGTCTTTGCAGTGACCTGAGCCCTTTTTATGTTGGCACAGGGCTTGAGAACTCAATGGGGAGGAAGATTCTCTGCTGACACCATTTCTGATTTACAGACAGCACTAGAGAGATGACGAAGGGCGACCCACACAGGCAGGGGGCAACAAAAGGAAAAACAGAATGGCTTGAAGAGTGCTGGTTCCTCAGCGCTGCTCAGGTACCTGCCATGAGTTCTCTCTGGGTGTGGAAACTGGCCTATTGGTCAAATTATTTTGGCCACTCCACATAGTTAAAAGGATATTTATTTAATGGCGTAACTCACAAATTAAGTAATAGGTAGGTCGCAGGGTCTGGGGAAGGTGTATCGCAGTCCAGCGGTGTTCTCTGGAGCTCTGCTCAGTCAACCTCCACTGTTCAGCGTCCCGGTACAGACAGAGCGCACAGAGAGAGCGCTGGCCCATCCAGCTCTCGGGTCTCCAGGTGCCTCCCCTGACCCCGCCTCATAGGCGTGACAGTTGCCAGAGTCTCAATGGGGGTTGGAACTTCCAGATCCAAGCTGGAATGGCTACCCACTACATCTCCCCCTTTTTGTCTAAATAAGGTTCTAAACTAATACAAGACTATATACAAAGGAATGGTTATCAAATATTGTCCAGGAATAATGAGGGATAATGACCTAGATAAGATGGAATTACAACCAATGTAAACAATATCAAGCAAGAAACACATACTAAAATCCAGAGAAGTATAGAGCATAGGTAAATGGCATGTTATAAAGATCATTCAAAGGTGTCCTATCCTAAAGAACCTGAATCTAATACTTAATATGTTGTGCTGTAGATGCTGGCGTCCGGATCTGGACACTAGGGATCCTCATCCCAGAGCATGGCAGCAGGGGCCTCTGAGACCAGTAAGGAACTCAAACTAGGATGTGTTTCATCCAGGTAGCCTTTGAAGACCCCTAAATGCTCCAACTTGCAAAAACTTAGCCATCCCATGAGTCCTGCCCGCAGGCTTCCAAGCAGACAGTGAGGACGGAACAGTGCAGTCTAGTTATCTGTGCGCTCCAGTTTGAAGACTGAAGGGAGTATACGAGGCAAACAGGGCACTTTGTTCACCTGGGCTCTCCATGCTTTCTCTAGACTGTTCCTAATAATATGGCAGCCCTCTCAATCTCCACCTCCTATCTCACCCCTGCTCTGCACTTAAGCCCCACAGAGCCAAAGGAATCTTGTATACACATCCACCTGCGCTTGTCACAGAAATCTCAAACATAGCATGGCCAGAGCAGAACTGGAGGCTAGGGGGTGAGATCTAGAGCTTACCATTCATATTTAGTCTTTCCTTCAACTTCCCACATACACTCTTTCATGGCCAATCCAGAAGCAGTTTCTGATGAATCTAACTTCAGACATATCCTGACTCTACCCTTCTACCCATCTCCATCTCCACTGATAAAAGCCCATTCCAGGATCTGTTGAAGGATGAATACAAGAGCCCCTGCTGCTGGACCCTTCAGTCCCACCTCTAAATAATAGCCATTGCCACCCTAGCAAAATCGGTCCACATCATTCACTTCTTAGAATACTCAAAGACCTCTAGTTACCTGAATTCCCAATATCATCCTCAAAACTATATATACTGAGCCCTATCCACCTCCTCCACCCCATCTGGCATAAACAGTGTCAAATGATCACATCTTTAAAGAGATAGCCATGGCTTCCCCATGCAAGAGGCTACCGCCCAGCCCAATCATTCTTTCCTACCTTATTTTCTGAAGTGTACTTACTATTCTTTAAAACACAAAACACACACACACACACACACACACACACACACACACACACACACACACGCACACACACACACATCTGCCCTCACTTACATACCCACCTATGAACCTTGTTTACTGAGAGTGACCAGAAGGGTGGATGCACGGATATATGACACAAAGGGCTCTCAATGAGTATATTGTTGAAGGCATAAAAGCTAATATACCATCACTCAGTAAATCTGACACACTCATTTCCCCCCTCTGGTGTAGCAAGTGGCTTTTAATTTTTCTTCTTGTTGAGCAAAAAAACAAATGCAGTCATTGGCCCAGTTTCAGAAGTGGCACTGCACAAAAGATATACTTTGGTGAATGCTAGAGCCCTGTTCAAACTCCAGGAAAGACACCTGAGGCCATGGTAGCCCGCACATTCCAATCAAGCCAATCCTAAGCTTGCACACTTAGCCACCAAGTAGAATAACAAGTGGGATTCAACGAAATATTTAAATAGTTTTATCATTTATTTTCTTCTGGCTGAATTCTCATTAGTGAAATGGATTTTGTTGAAGAGTAAAAGCATTTATAGAAAATCCCCAGGTTCACAAGAATGAGACTCAAAGACTCTGGGGGGTGGGGTGGACTTGCTGTTCACCACAGTACCATTTGTCTTTTTTCTTTTATTATTATACTTGCTTTTTTTTAAGGCTTCAAAAACACCCTTCATACTTTATAAGCTTTAAAGTAATGGAAACACTAGTCATTGTTGACTTTTGCCCATGCCTCAAATTCAATTTTAAAGAGATATCATCAGGGGGGCTAAAAGGCCCTGGGCTGTACTTAAAACCATAGTAAACTGAATCATGTCTCCCTAATTCCCCCTGTGAGTATGTTTGCAGCAGACTTACAAAGTGCACACTGGTGCCAATAATTCTAAGGAGAAAAATTCTTGTGCTTCCAAGAACTGATCCAAAGCAAACAGTGCACAGCATGTCTGGGTAGGTGTTGAGGGGCTGTGAGGCCGAGATTTATGAGCAAAGATGAAAAGACCTTGAATGTGTATAGCTTGGCTAAGGAGACATGATAACTGCCCTTAAATATTTGACAGGGTAAACACCAAAGGGGAAAGAAAAGAGCAGCCAAAGCTACACAAGGAAGGCAATTAGACGGTAATGGGAATCTTGGGCAAACATGATAAAAAGCTATCCTGGCAGGAAGACTCTGGGTGGAAGAATAGCTTGCTTTGGTCCAGGACTCACTACTACCCTGGGGGGCCTTTCCTGGGGCTCCCCACCTCTCCTACAGCAAGAGCACTTGGCCAGCTTCCACACCAGCACAGGATGGCAAGAAGCCGAAGCCTGTGGGGAGGCAGCTTGGCCAAGTGCTCTGGAATCTCATCCCCATGCTCTTCTGCCATCCCTGCAGTCTACTGGCAAAGACAGAAAATGTTTCCACAAGGTCATCTCAGGATCTAGACTTGGAGTGGAGGTTAGTGTTGCCATACGTGACTCTGAGTTCCAGCATATCAGAGGAGGACTGGGAGGGAAGGGAAGAAGAGGAGGGCCAGATCCTCACCAAAATGCCATGTACATCATCCCATAACCTTGCTACAGAGCTGAGCTTCCCAAGCATCGTTGAGAATTATCCCACCTGGGAAATGAGAGGATATTCTCATAGTCACAGCTGAAAGGCAGAGGATAGATTGAAATCCAAATATCTGTCACGCTGGTACAAAGAATACAGAGACTTTACACTCAGTCCCTTGTCCCAAAGCAAGAGGAGTCACCACTCCTTCCCAGAAATCTCTCATTTCATCTTTGTGTTTCTTTCAATTTTCTGTGATACAGAGAAACTCTCCTCCCTACATCCCTACTATTTCTGACTTGGAAGAAATAACTATGCATGAAAGTTCACTGCACAGCTTCTGTCAGGTCCCTAGGAAACCACCAAATATACTGACCAGAACCCAGCAGGATTTACTTCCACGGCCACATTCAAAAATTTCTGAGAAACTGCTCCTGACATTTGCATGTAAAATAAGTACATTGTCCTCCTACTCAATCATACTTAACGATGGCATACTAGGGGCCATATAGGAACTTCTAAACAACCTCACCTAACTGTCAGGGCCATGTGCCATCCAGTACAGGTGCCACTGTTACCTCAATGACCATGAATCATCTAGTTCAGCTGGGAAGAAGGTTTAAAAACCATAGTAGCCATTGTTTTTCTGTTTGTGACTTTTCTACATACAGGCTTATTTATAGGCAACTTACTCAGGTTTGTGTGATTGACCCAGACCGATTCATTCAGGTTCAGCTCACATTCACAAGTATTGAATGCCTTGGAATAGTGGTACTAGAGGTACAAATAAGAATGGAACACAACTGCAAACATCATACCACTGTCACTAATTCTGACCAGATCAGGACTCCATTCTCCTAAGAATCCAATGAAGCAGGTGCTACTTCTCACAATGTACTACAAAGACAAGGTTCATGGGAACAGAGTCCCACGTGTGATGCAGGCACATGATAGAGCTGGGACTGAGGTGTACCTCTGCTTAGGCACCTCCACTGAGGTTACAAGGACAAACAGGAATGTCTGGGTCATCAAGGGCCTGTCATCGGCTGGAGAAATGGAGACAAGCATGGGGATCAGTAATGTAAAGTACCAAGGACTGTGAGGACCAGGAATGAGACTGAGCTGAAATTCAGAGGGAGAGAGGTCACTGAGGAAAGAACCAGAAAAGGAAAGATTCAGAATGGGTCAACCACATGAGAAGCTGGGGCCCACTCTGAAGACCTCTAAACAGAGATTACACCAGGGGAGCAGAGTGAGGAACGATAGACCTAAACTTGACTGTGCTTGCGTGAAGCTCCCAGACAGCAGGCAGGACCACGAATAGAGGAGTTGCCCAGGAGCTAGCCGCACAGGAGTTCTACAAACTGTCTTGGCAAAGAGCAGCAAGGTGCTTGATGAGGAGAGTGAGTCTAAAAAGTGTTGTCTTAGCTAGTTTGCTGAGTCTCTCTCCATGGGACATAACGTGGAGCCATGCAAACTGTGAAGCCAGGTCACCCTTCAAAGTGACTATTCCATAGCCACCACTGGTCAACCAGAGCCTTCAAACATGGAGATGAAGCTAGGGGTGAAGGAATGAAACACTGACTCTCGTCTCAACGCCATTCTGAGAATCCTCTTTGTATGTTTTCCCACATCCTGAGGTATTCCAAAGTAGGGAACTTTTAAAAGATGGCAGAGCAAGAAGTCCCCAGTAGCTGGTAAGAAAAATAGAGACAGACAATTGTTAAAGACCAGGGATTAAAAACATCTACAACTGTCTAGAAATATTTGGCCCAGAAGCAGACAACCTCTGCATTGCACTATTGAAATAACTGCATCCCAAATGGTTATTAAATGCAATGAGTCGGGCCTCAAAGGAAGTATTAAACTAGAATATAACCATGTAGGCAGATAGGTAGAGAATACATGGAAGACATATGTTCTATAAAACTCATACATTTTAACAGGCTGATGCTTTGACTCTCTGGAAAGATCACTCCTGCAGAACCTTTGCCTGGCATGTGAGCAAGAAGATGCAATATGCTGGTGATGATAATAGAGCTGATGGGCTAATCATTCCAGAACGGCTAAGTGTTTCTGACTACGCTCTGATAAAGCATGCATAAAACGCAATGCCATGAATGAGTTTGCAGTTAGCTGAGAAGAATCCAAAGTAGTGTCTACCTCTACAGCAGAGCCTTGGAAGGCTACTTTGATGCACCCATAGTCTTCCACCTCTCCTGACACCCACACATTCAGCTCACTGGGAGAAAGGCCATGTTTTCTCCATGCACCTCTATCTCATGAGGTACCTCCTACAGAACCAAACTACCGTGGGTGCTTAATAAAGGGTTGAGTAATAAAAAGTAAATGAATAAATGATGATCCTCAAATAGGAGAACACTGACTTATGTAAGCATCTATTTAAACAAATGCCATTAAGAACTGGAGCCTCATTTTGAAGCAAGACACAGTTGGAGTTTCCAGAAAGAGATTTCAATGAGTTTATCAACCTTTGATTTAAAATGGAGAAAAACCTCACTTCCCTGTCAAATGTGTTTCTTTTTATGTTCCCACAATAGAAGCTCAAGAGAGAAGAAGCATGGAATTGGAAGAGAATGGGGCCATTAATACTGGATGGATCCAACCACCAACACATAAAACAGTTGCTGCACCGTCAATGTCTAATCCAAAGGGCTCTTTGTCCGAAGAATGAATGTGTTAAATCGTCTACATCTGCCTGGCAGAAAGCAGGCAACTGCTCTATACAAAAGTAAACATAGAAGCCATTGAACACTGAGCTTGGACTCTAAGGTGAGAACTGAGGAAGTCCCAGCTGGACAGGGTGAGGGTAGGACAGGACATCCCCTAAGACACCAAGACCCAATAGGCACAGCAGATTCGCTGGATGCCTGGGTGGTGTGGTTTTGCAGGAAGCTTTGCGGACAAAGGGACTTAAACCTAATTAAAATGGAAAAAGGCGTCTCGTTGGTGATTTTATAGATAAGGAGGAGAATAACAAGAAAATCGAGGGAGTGGAGTGAAACATACAGCAAAGCTCTGGGAAGATAAGGTACAAACAGCTTGGTGCTGAGTCTGGGGAGACATTAAGGGCCGAGGCAAGAAGGAGTGACAGATGGGGCTGGCGCTGCGGATGGGCTCCGTGTTGTCTTTGCTTCTGAATTCATAAAAGGAGCTGCCTCTTAGGAAGGTCTCCTAATGAGAGCTTCTTAATGAGAAAGCTCAATGTTCAGAACGAATGGATGCAGGCCAGGCTGATAGATTCCGGCCCCGGTCCCAGCAGGCTGGGTTGTGGGGAGGCTTGAGGGAGCCTCTGGCTTTGCTGTGTGCCCTTCTCCGAGTTCCTTGTCTGGAACCCTACAGTGTGATCAAAGAGCTCAGCATTGCAAAGGCAAGAGCAGCTCAGAAACTCAGCATGCCTGTCCTGGGAATGCTTCTTTTGGGGGGTTCTCTGCCAACTTGCCTGCCATGGGCACCCACTTCCTGCCCATCCCTGGGCAGATCAAGAGGTTCTCAGTTCTACTGCAAGATGCTGATAGAAAAAGCAGCCTTCGCAAGCAGGTGTTTCCTGCCCAAGAGTCTATCCTCAGCAGAAAGAGATGAGCATAGAAGTTTAGTGCAATTCACAATAATCCTCACAATGAGAAACTCTTGAATTAGAGGCAAAGAAATAGAGGCATTTCCTCTGCAAACAAGAGACTGCCTGATGATGTGCCTTGAATTTCCATTTAAAAAGAAATACATGTCTCCAAGAGTTCACAGTATCAAGTATTCTCTAACTGAAACATAATATGTAGATATCAGAGTATCAGCAAGAAAATTACTAGAAAATTACCCATTTTTACTTCAGTAGGGAGATTCTGTCAATTAAAAAATATTTTATTTCACAGTTAAAATGTTAGCTTGAACCATGGGTCATGGCTCTTTCAGCCAAAATGGAAGTGGATGAAGAAAAAAAAGAACCCCACTAAAAGGCATCAATACAGATGCTACCCTATTAGCCATATATTCATGGGTTACAGACCCATGGGTTCAACCAACTGTAGACAAAACATACTTGGGGGAAAATGTGTGCATATTGAATTGTGTCTACCTATATGTGTGCCTATATGTATGTGTATCTGTGTCTCTCTGTGTATGCAAATATAAATGCATATATACATATGTGCTGGATAGTTATGTCAACTTGACACAGGCTAAATTCATCTGAGAGGAAGGAACTTCAATTATGACAATTCTTCCATAAGATCAGGTTGTAGCCAGGCCTGTGAGCCATTTTCTAAATTAGTGATCAATAGAGGAGGGCCCAGCCCATTGTGGTTGGTATCATCCCTAAGCTGGTAATCCTGGGTTCTATAAGAAAGCAGGCTGAGCAAGCCATGTGGAGAAGGCCTCGGCATCAGCTCCTGCCTCTGGGTTCCTGCCCTGTTTGAGTTCCTGTTCTGGCTTCCTTCAGTAATAAATTACAGTGTGGAAGTGTAAGCTAAATAAACCCTTTCTTCGCCAGCTTGCTTTTTGGTCATGGTGTTTCACTGCAGCCATAGAAACCCTAACTAAGTCAATGATCTTCCTTCCTTTTCTTTCTAAATTCTGAGGTTACAGGTATGTACCACTGTGCTTAGTCAGATCTCTCTCTCTCTCTCTCTCTCTCTCTCTCTCTCTCTCTCTCTCTCTCTCTCCCTCTCTCTCTTGGATGAGGGATGGGGGTAGGGGGTGATGAGTGAAAGCACACAGAGATCAGAAAACAAGGACAACACTGGGCTTTGGTTCCATCTTGTGCCTTGCTTGAGACAGCGTCTCATTGTAGTTCACTGCTGTGTATACAATAATACTTGGCCAGTGAGCTCCCAGGAGTTTTCTCTACCTCCAGTTTCCCTGCAAAAGCACTGGGGTTACAGATGTATACTACTATGCCTGCCTTACCACAGGCTCCACAGATTCACACTCAGGACCTCAGGCTTGTGTGGCAAGCTACTGGACCACAGCATAGTTTTTTTTTTTTTTTCCAGTTCTGTAAATATAACAATGACCCTAAAATGTTTGAATCAATAGTTCTCAACCTTCCTAATGCTGGAGCCCTTTAATACAGTTTCTCATGTTGTGGTGACCTCCAAGCATAAAATTATTTCATTGCTACTCCATAACTGTAATTTTGCTACTATTATGAATTGTAAGGTAAATATGTGATATGCAGGATATCTTATATGTGACCCCTTGTTAAAAGGTCATTTGATCCCCAAAAGCAGTTGTGACTCACAGGTTCAGAAGCATTGTTTTATATTGTCTTAAGTGTTATAAGAAATCTAGAAATGACTACAACTGTAGCAGTTATGTACTAAGAACATTTTATATGAACATTTGCAGAGTCAAATATCCATGGGACATCCTAAGACAAATCTCCCAAGCTTCCTGCCCTTCTATTTACAATGCCTCCAAAGATGCTTCCCATACACTGCACAGGGTCTTCCTGTCCTCTACTGTGCTTTACCAATCAGTAGACTGGCTCTGGATGTCTTAAACAGCTCTTCAGGCCTCCCCCAGGGGAGCTCCTTTCTAGATTAAACACATTTTCCGGAGATTGGGGGCTTAAAATTTTCCTTAATATACCAAATTGGCTTCAACTGTGCAGCATCTAAGGGGGACCCCCCTGAGCAGGGAGTATGCTGCACTGTCAGCTGTGTGGCGTTTCTGTGAAGACTGGAAGGTTGGAATGGAAAGGAGGGGCCACACACAGAGCCTCTGTGGTGGGGGGTGGCTCCTGCTTGAAGAGACTGAGACTCTGACAGGGCCACTGTCCTCCCAGGCCAAAATTACTCATGCAAAAGCTTTGACATCAGACTGGTCCTGGTTCACCTTCCACATTGTCTACTTGACTGCTGGTGTCCAGGAAGAGTTTGCAGAGATTCATCCAGTTGGTCACGTGTCGGGCACCACTATTATCATTGATTTGTAATCTAATGTACTAGAGAAAGCATGAGGTTCTAAGGTCTGAAGTATCAACTCAGCTCAGAGAGGAGTCCTGTTCCCAAGCCCCAGGTTATACTGTGCCTGAAGTGGTACCCACGCCACACCTTCAGCTAGCCTAAGTGTATAACCAACTGCTCTCTGAGCCTTCCCTGCAGAGAGATCACTGTTCTCCATCTGCACATTCGAACAGAATTTAATATCTTTATAACACTACTTGGTCCTGTCACCACCTAAAACAGCCGTGTGTGTGTGTGTGTGTGTGTGTGTGTGTGTGTGTGTGTGTATTTCATCACTAGACCAAGACAATAATCTCTGATTCTGCAGCTGTCTTGCCCATCTTTAAATGTCTGCCACATACACAGCATCATTTAGTGATGGCTCAGAGATTAGCAGCTTAGGAAACTCCAGTTAGGACACTCCAGGATAAACATTCTCATATGGATAAAGATGACTCCATCACATTACACCACATCTGTATTATTTTTACATATTATTAAAATAAATATTATCTCTGTGTTGATGGGCCCCATTCCAGGCTCACCCACCTGCCAGCTGTGTGGTCTTTGGCAAGTTACTTAGTTCAGGGTGTTAGTTCTCTCTTCAGCAAAGCAGGGAAACAGCACTATCAGTCCCTTAATATCACTGCGAAGAGTAAATAAACTCATGTGTATAATGGGATGAGAATCAGGCCTGGCCATTGGAAATTCTTATCTATTATGCTGTTATCATGACAATGATTGACTCTCCTTATTGACCCCCAGGGTACTTAGAATATAAAAGAAAATAAAAACAAAAGGCTTCACTCTAGCACGAGAATTGGGTTAGAAATTGTTGTTAATTACTTGAGCTGTGCAAGCATCCCACCGGGAGCTAAAATGATGTAAAGGATTGTGAGTTCACCGACAGCAGCTGAATAGAGCAGGTTCTTAGTGCTGAGCAGCATCAATTTCAGGAGATACCACCAATTCTTGCCAGCCTCTCAGGACTTTGAGTACACAGACAAGCAGATGCCAAGGTCTCATTCCCAGGCTCTCATTCCCATGTACAAAGCCACCTATCTGTGGTTATCTGATGTCAAGGAGAAGCAACCTTCATGGCCCCTTCTGTGTCTACACTACACCTTCAGGCTTCATCATAGCTGTGCATGGTCTCCAGTTACATCTCCATCAAGTCATCCAACAAGCTGAGAGTGGACAGGCACTGTAGCTCAGAACTTGGGGACCAAGTCAGGTAACCTGCCCCGAGGGGCTTTATTATGAAGTAGCCAGTCAGCCATCGGTGGAATCTGAAAACTTAGGAAGAATGGAAGATAGAATGAACAAGCTATGAGGGAAGTTTGAAGGAACGCACACTTTCTTCTGGATTTCTTTAGTCGAAAAGAACAGAGGCATAACTCAGAGACACTTCTGCAAAAAGAGGAATGTGATAAGTCCCATGGCCAAAATGACCATGGGTGTTATTTTAGATGACCAAGGAAAGTCTCTGAGAACTGACATTTCGATAGAAATGAAAACAAAGTCCAGAACACATGGCATACCTCTCTAGGGAGCAAGAGGTCCAGGTAAGAGAACAGAAGGCAGAAACCATCGGAGGGAGGAAAGAGAAGGATTAGTAGAGCAGAAGATGCCAGGAGGCAAGGTCAGGTAGATGATGGAGCCAGAGACACATGGGCCTCCTGCCCCATGGCAAAGAGTGTGGTGACCTATTTAGCAGACCACCCACATTTTATAGGTCAGAAGTCGTGAAGGGACAGAACCTTAACAGTTGCTGTGTAGAGGGGACAACAGAGATCCAAATGTTTCCTTTGGTTAGAGAATGTCATATCTTCCCAGTGTAACACTTTCTAACTGAATGTTCTTCAACTGACAGGTAAACAAACTACAGCGTGCCTCTGAGATGGAATACTACACAGCACTGAAGTACCTCATGGGCCTTTCTTCTTCCCAATTCTCTTGCTATCATGTTCTGGGTAAGTATGTTATTTCCCCTCTTTTATACTGAGTGTTTTCAAGTAGGACCTTATATTTTAAAAAGCATTTGTTTCTTTTTCAAAACCAAATAAATTGTCACAAGTAATGAGCAACAACCAGGTATGGTAGTTCACACCTGTAATCCAAGGTACTCGGGAGACGGGGGAAATGGGATTGCTAGAAGCCAGTACTTTGGGGACAGCCCAGACAGCATTGCAAGATCCTGTCTCCCCTCAAAATGCCATTGACAAGTCTAAAATTTACCCTTAAATACACCAAAAGTAAGATGTATTCATGGATGACTAGAGGGAAAGACAGATGGACAGAGGAGGGATGTTTGTCTTAATTTTGTTATATATACATTGAACATTTTCATAATAAAATATTGGTAGAGAAAAATGATAATATTATCCTTACCTGAATAACATTTGAAGCAATATTGCAAATATCAATGGTATTAACATGCCTATAGCCTGCTTCCTAGAAGTGTGTTTCTTCAGCAGCGTCACTTTTCCTTCTGTCACTGTCTGTCATAAATGAGCTGACCACTGTAACTCATAATCATTGGAAAACTCTTTTTCCCAAACAACTGTCTGCCATCGCTAAACACATGAGTACAAAAGTGACTGTTACTCCATAAATATTTGTACATTATCACACAAATTATACCCTTTAAAGCCACAAGAAAATCAGAATTTGAAGGAATTTTGGATCTTGTCACTTCCCACCCTGAAACTGAAGACACACTACAGTGTCATTAGGAGTTTTTAACTCTTAACTTCTAGAGTGTATTCTACAACCCACTTGCAGAAAACTATGCCGTGGCCTTATATTTTAAAATGCTTAGAATTGGTGAGGATATTTTTTAATTACCTGGGTTTCAAATCTTTTGTAAGTGAACTATTCTGATCAACTCTCTGGCTCACTAGAAGTCTGACTGATTACACACATTATTTCACTGAGCACCTATGCTAGAGGAGGCACTGTCCTTGATGACCAAGACACACAGGACAGTCTTTCTCCTCTAGGGACTCAGATTCTAGAGTGAGAGAAAATGAAAGAAAGATGCACTGGAAGGTGTTGTAAGTAGGTGCCATAATGTCACTTGGGATGGTTCTTCTTGCTTGTCAGCTTGACTACATCTAGAAGCGACTAAAAACCAAGCATCTGGACACATCTGTGAGGGATTTTTCCCCCTAACTAAACCATTTGAAGTGGGAAGACCCACTTTCAATTTGAGTCTTTTGAGGTGGGAAGATCCACCTTTAATCTGGTCTACACCTTCTGCTGGCAGTCTATATAAGGGACATGGAAGAAGGAAGCTTGCTCTCTGACTGCTTGCTCTCCCTAGCAAGTCCATTCCCTCACTGATATTAGAACCTACTTCTTCATGATTCCATGGTTCTGATATATACTGAACACCAGCCTCGTGGACTGAACAATTACTGGATTCTTGGACTTTCCACTAGTAAACAGCAATTGTTGGGTTAGCTGGACTACAGCCTTCAAACCATTCTAAGAAATCTCTCTGTCTCTCTCTCATATATATATATATATATATATATTCTACTTGTATGTGATAATATAATACATTATAATTTATATTTAATATATTATACACATATATATTTATATATATTCATTCTATAAATTCTGTTTCTCTAGAGAACTCTGACTAATAAATCCCCCAAAGGCACAGTGTTTTTAAAGGCTTGGTTCCCAGCAGACACTATTGGAGGCAGGGGAATTTGGAGAGGCAGGATCTAGTAGGTGGTCTTTAGTTCTTTTAGAGTGTGTCATTGAAAGATCTACTGAAGGTCATTTTCTTCTTCTCTTATATCCCAGCCATGAGGTGAGTGGCCTTTCTTTGCTATCATGCCTCCCAAACACATAAGGGCCATCCAACCATGAACTGAAAATGCCAAAACTATGAGCCAAAGTAACCCATTCATATTTATAAGTTCATCCACCTCTGTTAATTTGCTATAGCAGAGAAAGGTGACTATCAGACAAAAGGTCATGTTACACACTGTGGTGGTTTGAATGAAAATGGTCCCCATAGGCTCATCTATTTGGATGCTCCGTCCCCAGTTGGTGAACTGTTTGGGCAGGATTAGGAGGTGTGGCCTTGTTGGAGGAGTTGTGTTCTTGTTGGAGGAGTTGTGCCACTGGAGGTGGGCTTTGAGCTTTCAAAAGTCTATGCCAGGTCCTGTCTGTCTGTCTGTCTGTCTGTCTGTCTGTCTCTCTCTCTCTCTCTCTCTCTCTCTCTCTCTCTCTGTTTGCCTGAGTATCAGGATGCAAAGTTCCAGCTCCTTCTCCAGCACCATGCCTACCCATGTGTTACCATGCTCCTCACTGATAATGGACTATGTCTTTGACACTTTAAGCAAGCTCCCAACAAAATGCTTTCCTTTATGAGAGTTACCTTGGTCATGGTGTCTGGTGTCTCTTCACAGTAAAAGAATACTAAGACATACACTGGTGAATTTCATGAAGAAACCATATAAACAGGACAACATGAGAGAAAATAATAGCTCAATGGCATAGGAGATAAAGGGAGGTAGAGGTGGCATTTTGAAGTAAGGTAGGAGGGTCTCCCTCTTAGACAAGGCAGAGAGAGCTCGCTAAGCATAGACACTGGAGTGAAAATGTCTCAGGAACTAGATGGCAGTCCAACAGAGGTCTCTGTGGGGATCCGCAGGGGCAGGCCTGGAGAGTCAGGAAGGGCCAGAATCATGCAGTGGGTCTACCAATTGCTTTCGATTTCATTATAAAAGAAATGAAAAATGATGGGAGTGATCAGGTGTCTGTAATTAAAAATTAGCTTCCTGAATCCATACCATTCCTGGTATAAAGAAACTCCAAAGATTGAAAAATGCCGAATTCAGTGAAAGTAACAAGGCTCTGGGGAAACTGGAAGGCCTGTGGAGACAAAGGCCACAATGGCTGAGGTACCAAGCGCTAAGTAGAAACAACAATTAATGAGTATCTTGTATGTATCCAGACACATGTTAGAGGTCATACATTCCTCATACCCCAAGAATCAGGTCAGTCAAAGCCCTCATTTTACAGTTGGCCTTCCTGAAGCATAGAGAGAAAATTGCTTTTCTTTAGTCACATGGCTCCAAAAAGGCAGAGCCAGGACTTGAACCGGGATCCAGAGGAGTCCAAGATCTATCTTCTCACTGAAGTCAAATGTCTGTAACACACAAACTCTTTGGATGGCATGTTGGGGAATGTCAGAAGCACAGTCTAGAGGCAACACAATGGCTCAGCTGGTAATGGTACCTGCACCAAGCCTAATGGGCTGAGTTCAAGCCGCCAGATCCATGTGGAAAGAGAGAACCAACCCCTGCAAGTCATCCTCTGACTTCTACCCATGTGCCAAGGTATGTATATGCATGTACAGGCACACCTAGACAGTAAACAATTGTAAAAACAATATTAAAAGGAAAAAAGATAGTGTCCATAAACTAGTAATTAGTAGGCTAAATATTCATGTTCTCATAGTTTATCATCACACAAGTACACACACACACACACACAAACATATATACATACACACATACACATATATGCGCACATACATACAAATATATATATACATACACATACACTCACATATGCACATACACATATATGCACATTGGGCTGATAATATAAAAAGGAGAGAAGACAAAGAAAGAACATGGCTGGATGTTTTCAGGTTTGCCGTCTTTTCTGCATCAATAGCCACATGCTCACAACATACTTAGTTCATAAAAGAAAAGGCACGCACAGCACAGCAGGCTGGAGAGGTCTTGTGTTCCTTTCTGGTCCAAAGTAAACAAGTTAGTTTTATTCCTGGGACCCATCACCCAAGCTGCAGGAGAAAAACATTGTTCCCGGGTGTTTTCTTGCTACAGCGCCTTTGTGCACCCGTGATTGCTGTAATTTAACCTCCATAATAAAACAGAATCATTACCGGATGACAAGTTACAGCAGCCTCTGAGCTGGTTGCTTCTTCCATCACCTTCTATTGTCACTGCTATTTACTGGTGTTGTTTGCCTTTGGGAGCCCTGGTACAGCTCTGTCAGCAGCCGCTCTGCCAGAAAAGACATGAAAGGTACCCAGGCATTTTGAAGGAGAAGGGGCAGATATGTAGTGTGTGTGCGTGCGTGCGTGCGTGTGTGTGTGTGTGTGTGTGTGTGTGTGTGTGTGGTGTGTGTGTGTGTGTGTGTGTGTGTGTGTGTACACATGTGTGGGCAAGCACATTCACTCGAATGGATATGTGTAGACATTGGATGTCATCCTTGATGCTTCTCCATCATCACTTTTGGGTCAGTGTCTCTCACTGAACTTGGAGCTCCTTGTTCTGGTTAAATGTGTCTAGCCAGGAGCCCCCAGGAGCTGCCTGTCTCTGCTTGCGAGGGCTCAGGTTGCAGCCCCAAGTCATCATGCGTAGCTTTTCTTGGAGGCCGGGGTTTTGAACTCAGGTCCTCATATCTGCACAGCAAGCACTTTACCCATGGAGCCATGATCTCAACTCCAGATCTCAAAGTGTGGACAATTAAATCAACACAGAGCATCCCAGCGACTTGGCCATCCTGTCTAGCCTGGGGTCTCCCAGTAAGCTTAGGTTCACATAGCCCCTCAGTACGAGAGGCAAGTATTCAGCTGCATGTGTAAGAGGCAATTTGAACATTAAAGGAAATTAAAAGACAGGAGATGGCACTGAGATAATATGGCCAAAAACCCAAGGAGCAAAGAATGATAAAGCATGAGCTTTGGAGGCACTAGCTCAAGTATCAGGCCTGGCAAATGGCTGCACTGAGAAGCTATCCTATGCTAAGAAAGATCCAACCTGGTGTCCCCACAGGGCCTTCAACTGTTACAGGACAACTCCATTGTCTGCTCCTATTGGGAGAGTAGGACTCAAGCAATTCAGACTTTAGCCTGGGTGCTGTTGCAAGTGCTCCCATTTTTTTTAAAGGCATCCCTAAGATACAGGGGCAGGGTATAGGATAGATAATGGCTTTTGGACAAAACTGTGTGCATCTATGCTACCACACATTCCTTCTGTGATCCTCAACTTTCTCCTTCTGTAGTATTGAGTGACAACACTACAGCCCCAGCTTGAATATGTTCCCTCTCCAATTAGAGTGTTGTCAACATAACAACACTGAGACGTGGGGTCTTAACAGGCATATAGATGATGTGAGCTCCTCCCTGGCACTTGGAATCGGTGTTCTTAGGAAGGCACTTGACTTTTATCTTCTACAAGGAAGGTGCAGTAAAAAGACCCTCGCCATCTGCCAGGCCCTTGATTTTGGACCTCCTGACCTGCCGAACTATGAAAGAAGAAATGCTTGTCTTTTATAAACTATCCAGCCTCCTGAATTGAGTTCTAGCAACACGGAGCAAGCCAGGTCAACTACCAACCTCCTAAGGGTTGTTGAAAGGTCCCAGCGACTTGGTACATATAAAGCACAAGGAAAAAACCAAGCACAAAGAAAGTCAACTAATTATGAGTGATAGTCTTCCTTTGTACCAAGGATAAGGCCTCAGACATTGGCGCATCATCATCATCATGCACCACAGCAACCTGCCTGGTGTAGCCATCTGTCTGTCATCTGTTTCTCACTCTGTCTGCTTACACAGAAAGTTGAGTTACTCATGTTCAAGACATATAATCATCCTTGGCCCCTCTCTTATCTGGCATTCCCCCT
The DNA here is from genome assembly GCF_004664715.2 of Peromyscus leucopus. Lineage (NCBI taxonomy): Eukaryota > Metazoa > Chordata > Mammalia > Rodentia > Cricetidae > Peromyscus > Peromyscus leucopus. The sequence continues at coordinate 111,131,278 of NC_051070.1, read as the reverse complement.
TCAGACCTGCCCTTCACAAACCCTGTTTTCCTCCCTTTCTGGCATACAGCCTAACAGACAGACTTGATGGATGTCCATAACTATGTATGTATAAAATGAATGGGTGTTTTAAAGGCTTTTCATTTCATTTGCCATTATTTCATTAAAGATCAACATGGGTTATTCACTGCTTCTCCTGGCCATATCCCTCATATTCCCTCACGGCTGGTTTGAAAGAGTCTCCAACCACCCTCCCAATCATGCCAGTGGCCTCCTCGCTCTCTATTCACTGCATTTCCTTAAAATACCTCCCATAACTTTCATGGACTTGCTTTAAAGAACATGGAGAGTTACTTTTGACCTAGTGCAGTTTACAATGCATATGTAACTGCTAAAGTTGCTGGGCAGGTATAATCAGTCCTGGGCTCCACGTGGGCTTCAGTACACTAAAGCCTGACCTGCTGCCTGGCCACTCTGTCTTTTGCTGAGCTGAAAGGCCAGGCTACTGAGCTCAGGTTAGTTTCCTCATCTAAACACTCTTTGGGATTTCCTGCTCTGACTTTCCTCAAGCAAGCAATGACAGTGAGAGGATCTGGCGACACCAGGAATCATGTTCCCCTGGCCTCCTGTCCGGAAAGGCGTGTTCCACCTGGACTACTTGTCCGTCATTCTTCTTGGGAACCCTGGTTGCTGACAGGCTCCTGAGGAAGCCAGCCTGCACCAAACAGGATGCTTCCTTGTAAATAGGAGATGGTAGGTGGGGCTCTCCACCTGGGATTTTGAGGAGGTCAAGTTTACTCTAAGGGACCTCCCTAAAATAATATGTGCCATGAAACTGGACATATGAGTGGGGTACAGTGTGGTAATTCAACACACACACAGAGTACTAATGTAATGACCTCCTTGGGAGATGTAAAGAGGTACATGTTCATCCCCAAAAGACAGGGCACTGACAGGTCCAAGAAAGGATTTCATTCAAATCCAGCCTAGTGAACCAATGAGTGTGAGGAGGCTACTTACGAGAGCATGGCTGAATGATGGACAGCTACGCTACAGGATGACTGTAGAACAGCTTACTGGAATTTAAATGATCAATGGTCCTGTCCTAGTCAACTGTTTACCTCCTATGCAGTGGTAACTGAAGTCTCAGAGAAGAAAGGAGCCTGCACTGAAGATCTCATGGAAACCTTTTGATTCCTCCAACTGGCGCCAGGGATAAGATGCTAACGTGACCACTCTCATGAGGGCCTCTTGGGGGTGACCAGAGCTGCTCGACTTCAAGCCAGCAATGATGATGTCAAATAAGAGGAAACGTCTGTGCAGCCTGTTGACCAAAGGCTAATTACCATTTCCCTCTCCTACCTTTATTTGTAGCCTTCAAAATCCTCCCTTCAGGATCCCCATGTTGTTATGGACTATAGTCAACCCCATACACGCATGCACACACACACACAGAACTTCCTTCCCTGGAAGATACATAAACAACCCCTCTCTCATAAGGTCCCAATGACAAACTGAAGTTGGAGTCCACCCAAGGTCACCCCTGGAACCAATGAGTTTACTAGGCTTACTTACTTCAGTAGGAAGTTTTCACCCAGAATGCATCATGGTCTCCCCATAGCCCCCATAGACAAAATTCCTTCCCATGAACCTTCCCCAGTCTTCTTACTCTGGTCCAGTGGTTCTCAACCTTCCTAATGCTGAGACCCTTTAATACAGTTCCTCAGGTTGTGGTGAACCCCCCCCCACACACACACACAACCATAAAATTATTTTTGTGGCTACTTCATAAATGTAATTTTGCTACTGTTATGAAAGGTACTGTAAATGTTTTTGGAGATAGAGGTTTGTCAAAGAGGCAGACCCACAGGCTGAGAACTGCCGCCACCTCTCCCAGCCACTGCTGAGGCCATAGGCAATCAGGATAAATCACATGCAAACGGCTGGGAGATGTGGCTGGATACTTAGGTGAGAGTCCAGTGACCCTTCCTAGCCCTTCCTTCTGTGTGGGGATGCCCATACCCACAGGGCCCATAACGATGCCCTTTGCAAGCCAGCAAAGCTGATTGGATGAAAGAGGCAACCGTTCAGCTTGGAGGCTAACATGATACAAGACAGACACTGAGCTAAAGAACTTTACATAGAGAGCCACACATTGGCTAGGCATTGTCACCCTGCTGCATAGCTGATAATACTGGAGTGTAGGAAGTTCAAGTGAGTCAGGGCCAGGCGTGGTGGCGCACGCCTTTAATCCCAGCACTCGGGAGGCAGAGCCAGGCGGATCTCTGTGAGTTCGAGGCCAGCCTGGGCTACCAAGTGAGCTCCAGGAAAGGCGCAAAGCTACACAGAGAAACCCTGTCTCGAAAAACCAAAAAAAAAAAAAAAAAAGAAGTTCAAGTGAGTCAGACAAGATGGCTTATCTATTAAATGACTGAGATGGGACCAGAGCCAGGTCTCCCTGGCCTGTTATGCTTCATGTTCACATTGCTGATAAAACTCACACTCACCAAGTCTTCTCGCAGCCAAGAGCTAGGATCATGCTGTACCATGGCTCCTTATTTGTCCCCACGTTGGTCCTGATGTTACCTGCATGGGTGTTTCTACTCAAACAGGTAGCAGGTGACCTGGAATCAAACACTGACCTACCGCTATCCTTAATGGGACCTGGTCACATGTCAAGGTGTCCATTTTACAGGTGAAGGAATTAGGAATGGGCCTCGGGTCTCACAAGAATGGTAGCTATCCTCAGCTTTCCAAGAGAGGCTGTCAGATACTCTGCTCCACAAAGAAGCCCCAGCTTTCCGAGGGTTTCCTGGGTATCTGCACAATTAAATGCCCCAGAAGCAGAAGATACACTGTAGGCAAATGTGCTGTGGTCCTGCTTCCACAAAAGAAAGTCCTTCTAAAGCCAGACTCTTAAAATCGCTAGAATCCCTGAGACATACTAAGAGCACCTGCTTTAAGAAGCCATTACTGAAAGTCAGCAAATTACAGCCTTTCTCTCTATAACTGCTTTTAGCATTGAGACCCAGTGGGATGTAGGCTGCAGAATTAACAGGTGATTGTCCCTCTTGGGCCGGTCCCTACTAGGTTCCTTCCACCCACTAATTGCCCTTGTTGGGTGGCAGACTTCTCAAAATAGAACAGTCTTAAACTGGTCCATCTGCTAACTGAGCTGGAAGTAAAGTGAGGGTCTTTTTGAACAGGATTCTGGGATCTGTAAGTATTGCTTCCAAGCACTGAGTGGGCTCTATACCCTATGGATGGTACACAGCCCTGGTCTCTGCCCTTAGAGTATGCTCAGTGAGGTGGGTAGGAGAGATGGCCAGCCACAAAGGAGCCAAGACTTGTTCAAGAACGCTTGTTGTCCACCAAGTTAGGTTTGGGAGGTACTGGGCATAGAATGAAACACACTGAATTCTACCCTCGTAGGTGTTTGGGGGAAGAATTCAAATAAATATAGCAACAAACTGCTTCTGTTACCCAGGAGCTCCACCCTACAGACTTCACAAGAAGCCCTAGTTTTGCTAGAAGCCAACCTTACCACCATCAACTTCCTTTCCCAGCTCCTTACTGTACTCCACTCCCCATCCCTCTCTGCCACGACTTCTGCCCTGAGCCATATGCCAACCTAGAAGGTGGTCAGTCATTTTTGCTGTCCAACTTGTTCTCCTTAGGCACCACCTAGACGTAGATCTCTCTCCTCCTCTAATTACTGCCCAGTAGATATCTCCCCAAAGGCTCTAACAGTGTGCCACCTGAGGTCCCAGGACAGGTCCTACAGGAGACCTGTCCCAGGAAAAGTGGTCCCAGATAGGTGAGCACTGTGCACTTCCGTGCAGGTGATGGATAGATAAAGGGAGCTTAGGGCAGAGAGAGAAGACATATAGTGAGCTGCATCTCTATTCTTGAGTTTTTATTGCTAATTCTTGACATGACAGGTGTTCTTAAGGAAATGTACCCTTCATCCTACTCCCAACGGGTATCAGTTCAAAGCGTTCCTCAACCCTTCCATTCACAGCTGCAGTTCCCAGATAAATCAGAGCGCCTGAACTTGACTCACACATGTATCCAATGTGTTTCGGAACAGCCTAAGTAAATACACATGTGTCTCAGTCATATGTGAAATACATCCCAGGAAAGCATCTTAAAAGAATGCAAGAGTAATGATGTTCTATGTTTGGGGGGAGGGGGGGCAATGATTAAATAGCTGTTGTTTTAAATTCTAACGACTCAGTTATTAAGACAAGTTACACACATGACAAACATCAGGGAGGAGATGTGAGAGTCTAATTTAAAGTCATTGACTATGCAAATGGGAAATTTCAAAATATGTAAATGCACCACACTGTGATAAAAAGGAAGGATATGCGGGGCTAATTTCTTCCTGTTAATTCTGCTAAAATAACTCCTTTATTGTTGCGTTCCTGTCACGGCAAGGTCTCTGTGTTGTTGTTGATGAAGGCTTAATGCTCTTTTCCTAGAATGAAGTTTGATTAATTATTTTTTTTCTATAAGTTGCCTGCACAGCAAGATAAGTGCAGCATATTCAAATGCAGACGCTTTGAGCATTCTTCATCTCCTCCTCCACCTGAGAGAGATGGCTCCAGTCATCACTCTAGTGTGCTGGAGGAAAGAGAGTGCCACTCCTGTGCTTTGGGTCTTGTTCGGTTGGTTTTGTTTCTAATTCTACCAATGAGATCAGACTGGGAATGATTTCTACTAGGTCAAGACTTCTTAGAGCCTGGAAGAAAACACACAACTTGACAAGGAAGACTTTCGCTAGCTAAGAGTCTAAACCAGGGCTGGATTCCTAAAATATTAAAGGTGAAGAAAATCTCGGGACAAGTCTGAGCTGGGGGTTTGGAGAGAGAGGAATCCCATATCACCTTAAACTATTATATTACCTGGAATCATCATCCCCCAGGTTCCACTTAACATTTTTATTAATCTAATTTCTCAGAGCCCTATCATTAAGTGGCATGATGTGTGTGCAGCACAGCACAGAAGCTTAGCAAATAAGAAGGGATGTTATTGTTCTCTCTGCTGTGACAAAATCCCTTATAAGGAAAGAGAGTCTTTGTTCTGGCTGACAGTTCCAGGGGACACAGTCTATCATGGTAGGAAAGGCAGGGTAACCGAGGTAGAGGTTGGCTGGTCACATTGTATCCACAGCCATGATACAAAGAGTAAACAGGAAGTGGGGAAAGGAAGTGAAACCTCAAAGCCAGGGCAGCATGACCTACTTCCTCTAGCAGGGCTTCACTTCCTAAAGGTTCCACAGCTGTCCTAAACAGTTGGGGATCAAGTGTTTGAACACAAGAACCAGTGGGGGAACCTTTCATATGGAAGCAGCAATAGACACACTCAGTAGCATGACCATGTTGATAACTATGATGACCATACGTATAACAACTGGGACCATGCCTCTAACTAGCTTGTACAAGGTAGTCACGGTAATTACAAGAGCTGGTAATTGTCCTGCCTAGAAGTTTTCAAAGTTCATCTGCTTAAGACAGTTATGTTCCCTGAATGAGTACATTGTAGCCATTTCTGACTGATGAATATGTTGGTTGTAAACTCAGTGATTTCAAGGACAGAGTAGGAATAGCTATACCTGGGAACTAAGTGGACATCAATGGACCAGGCAGTCCTGGTTCGGTTAAGCTCTATGTTAGCAGAGCCCTGGATGACCACACCTCTCCATCTCATAAGCTTTAAATCCAGGTATTTTATATTACTTCGTGTTTCTCTTTTCAGCAACTGTAAATTTTAGGAATTTACTCTTCCGAATTTCTTTATATAGATACAAACTTTTATTTAGACCACTGGTAGGGAACTATGCATATTGCTTTGTGACAAGATCTTTTTATCATATGAGCGAGCTTTCTGTAACAGTAAATAAAAACAGATCTACGTCAGTACTTTAACAGCTACATAAAAGTAACATTATTCTTCTAGTTTCATATATAATTCCTCCTTGCCCTTAAAGCCTATGCAAACAGATCAGGACAGGCCTAGGGTCACAGGCACATAGGGATACAGTTTCCCCTCTTTCTTTGCCCATCTCTCCTAAAGCAATACCACGAGAATGAAGCGATTCACCATCACATGTGTTTGTAACCGACTCACACACACAGAGTAGATCGAGGACAATGGCCACCGATGTTCACCTTTGCCAAGCAAAGGCTGAGTCTCCCCTAGAACTAAATCATCTCTATCACAGCTGACCTAAGGGGCCAATTCTGATTTCCCTCTCTCCAGCACAAGGGCTGTGCACCATCCTCAGACCATGGCCACCACAGCAACAGGCTGCACAGGCAGGTAGGCAGACTGGATCCACAGCAGCCTAGAAGAAGCCACAAAGTTGCCTGCATGCCCTGCTTTCCTTCAAGCTCCCCAGCTTTCCACAGGAGCCCCTTGTTCACTCACTTCCAGGTTCACTCCCAGCTCAGGGGTGAGAAGACATCTCATTGGCTGGTGTGGGATGCCCAAGCCACTCCCATGATGACCTAGATTTTCATCTCTCCTCCACCTGAGGCTTCCAGAAGGCTCCTGGAGCTGTCTCTTTTGAACCTAATAAAATGACCCAGAGTCACTGTGTGGGACAAGACAGGCTCTCGGAATATTCCCCCGGAGTTGATTAGCTTCACCAACTGATACCAAAAAAAAAAAAAAAAAAAAAAAAAAAAAAAAAAAAAATCAATTAAAAAGCATATGAAGAAATCTCTCCATATTTGTTCCTGATGGTACAAAGCAGTACACAGCGTCTATTCAAGCAGCCAGCGAGCCAGGGACGTGCAGCGAACGACCTTCTAGCTGATTTTGAACAAAGCCTCTGATTACCAGCGAGGGCTGTCATCTGTCTGCTGAATGCAGCGTAAATGAAACACCAATGAATCCCTAACTACCTTTTCATTTTCCACTCCTAACCTAATTTAGAGAGCGTAAATAATTTCACTGTTTGCAGGCCCAGCTGCTCCTGTTCTCCATAGGGGAAACTGAGTAACGACCCCAAAGCTGTCGCCAAGGCCACCAACAGTCTCCAGTTGCACATAGTGAATATGCATTCAAAATATTGCCAGAAACAGTTGTTCTGCTGTTAGTAATTTATACAATCAGAACCAGTGGTCTTTTATTATTGTTATTATTATTACTGCAATTATTATGGTTTTATTTTGTCATTTGAATCTTTTGATGGTGACATGTCAGTAATTCGCTGTAATTTCCTGCCACCCACAAACCTTTTAAGATTTCTTTCGCTGTGGCTGAGTATAAATTAAGTGACATTATTTCCTGCCTAGCCCAGTGTGTTGGAACAACATTTTACTTTGAAAACACCAAGCTGGAGCAAGGCCCCTGGTGCAGCCCTGCCTTCCACAGCCAGCCCAGCCCACCCGCTCAGGCTGAGCTGTAGACTAGGCATGCATTCCTCCTCCAGAGCAGCCCCGAGGTCCTAAACCCAAGGAGCCAGATGGCCCAAGAGCATAGGCAGGGTTATTACACAGTCTCTGTAGAGACTTCCTGGTGGGACGTAAGCGCTCTTTGGCTAATGGCAGAAAACAGTGTTGTAATTTCATATGAGGTGAGCATTCCATGGCCCCAATCCTCTTTTCCAGGATGCTTGGACCACTTGCTCTCAAGCAAAGCCCCTGGAAAGCTTTCAAAACCAGATTTTGTAAAGGGAGAATAAAAACAAGCAATGAAAGGTGGGAAGTAGGATTTTAAATGACATTTTGCTATGAACACAGAGATTTTTCTTTTTTCGTTTTCCTCCTCTGTTTCCATAACAGAAACCAAATGTAAACTCCACGGGTGGAGCCCAGGAGCAATAGATCCTCCAGGGCAGAGAAAGGATGGCTAAGGTGGCACTCATGGCAATGCTGTGGCTCTTCACCACTCCGTCTTGGAACAAAGCTTCCTCCAGCGTGGGGTACTCACCCCATCACATCATCATGACCCATGTGGCAAGTACATTCATTCGGACATTCACTAAACAAAGGGAACACGGTATCAGGGTTCCTTCCCTGATGACCTCTTGGTTCTAGGAGGGGACTGAATAATAGACACTGGGGTAAAACACTTGCAACTCTCCACACATCACGGTGACAGAGCGGTAATGACTTGGAGCCGGGATTTTAGACGTTACTCCGATTCAGCCACTCCACAGCTGGGACCCGTCCTGGAACAGATGCGGAGTCTGCTCTAAAATACTCCTCTCTGACCTCTCAGGGAACAGCCACCAAGTTTATGAAAAACTCTTGTACAGGCTTAGAATCCAGTTTGTTGTACTTCACAGGGAGTGAGCCATCCATGCTCACCACCTGCTGCAAGTGAAGAAGTGAACACAAGCTCATGGGTATTCAGCTCCACACTCCAGCATCCTGCTCATGGCTCCGGCCAGGCACAGGGATGAACATGGGGGGGGCATATCTGGGGGCATACATGAGCTCCTCTGTTGAGTGAAGGCCTCCCAAGGCTGACTTCCTCCTACAGTTCTCCTGGAATCAAGGTCCTCATTCTCTCTGTGTCTCTGTCTCTCTCTCTCATACATGTGTGTGTGTGTGTGTGTGTGTGTGTGTGTGTGTGTGTGTGTGTGTTTGTGAGAGAGAGGGGGGGAGGGAGGGGAGAAGACAAGGATAAATGGAAGGAAGAGGGGAGGGATGGAGGGAGAAAAAGAAATAGGAAGGAAGGAAGGAAGGAAGGAAGGACGAGAAAGAGAAGAGCTTTCTTTACTCCTCTCTCTCTCTCTCTCTCTCTCTCTCTCTCTCTCTCTCTCTCTCTCTCTGGAAATCTTTAATATCAGAGCAGTAGATTTGGTCTAACCTCTGCCCCTTCCACTCACCTACTTCAGGAGAGGCCCCACTAGGGGAGATTGGTCCAAGTTCATAGTTGGTCTAAGCAGGACCCAGCTTGGCATGGGTGTCGTGCAGACAGCTCATTCATGTGAAAGAGACAGGGGAGGGTCTGGAAGACCCCAAGACTTCTCTGCAGTTCAACTCAAGTACATTTCTCTTTACTCGGGCTTTTTCTGGCCACAAGAAAGAGTTACAGCATATGTCACTCAAGGTTTGGTTGATCTTGACCCCAGAGTGGAGATCTGTGAGTCAAGTAGCAAAGCCTTGGTGAGCACTCTGTAGGTTTTGACACTGGTCAGGTTTAACACTGGAATCAAGAAAACACACAGCACAGCATTAACATGGGTAAGGGTTAATAGGCACTTAGCCAAAATGGTAAATAAAAAAAAAAAAGTAAGCAATGAGCATGTATAAAGATGGCTAATGAGTATGCAGCACCTTTACGAAGAGTAGGCCAAGGTGATTTGGGGACTCAGCTTATGTGCCCAAAAGGCACAGAGAGTGGGACTTTTCAAAGGAGGGGGCGGCCAAGTGTCCCTTTTCCTGCGACGGGGGATTTCTCCTTCAGAAGAGGGATCTCAAACACTGTGGTTATGACAAGACTGAGAAGCTGGGGTTCCAGAACTCATCTAAACAGCTTGCACCCCCCACACAGGAAGATAAAGAGAAGGGGAGGCGCCCCAAACACGTCAGTCAGAGTGCCTGAGCTCCAGACCTCCCTGTCAGAGGGTGAGGTTTTCCCTGGCCTGGCCCACTCTCAAGCTGTTCTCTCTGATTTGGTGTCATTTGCTTCACACCCCGATAGGAAGCTGGAAGAGACCTACCAGCACCGAGGAAAAGGCACGGAGGACGTGAATCATCACTTCCCGTCTATAGGATGACGAAGGCCAAAGGTCAACTAATGGCCACTGAGGGAGGACAGCGCAAAAACAGTGTCTCACCGATCCCTCAGGAAGCAGCCTGGCAACTCAGGCCCAGAGCCTTGATTCTGCGTCAAATACAAGGCCAAATTTCTTTACGGGAGAAGATATTATGTTGTTGCCAGTAACGGTGAAAGGCCTGCACTTGGCCTCAGTATTCATCAAGAGAACCGCTTGTCTGTAACGCCAGAGAGTGCATTATTCTATAATTATGAAAGCTAAGAGAAACCTATATTCATCATCATGTAAAAATGTTTACAATATGTATTGTTTTAAAATGCTGGCTGCCAACTACTCGACATTAAACACACTGGACACAGAAATTCCCAGGTGGGTAAAAAAGCCCACACATATGAATATTCTACAAGGCTGACTGGCAGCTTCAAGCTCTGGGACTGTGGAGAGCTGAAATGCCCGAGATCCAGAGCCAGAATCACCTTAGACTATCTTGAATCCGCTCAGAGCCACCTCACCTACCTACTGTATATGGTTCACAGCCTTTTAACCACCGGGCAAGCCCTTTGAACTTAACTGAACCCTGCCTCCCCTCAACCCCAAATCTAAGAACGTCATCAGACAACAGCATCTGAGACCTACAGTTGAGCTCCGCCCACCTGACCGGGTCCACCTGCCGGAGGCGACCACAAACAAGTTAGGTAAATGCCGTGGTTAATGACTTCCGTCCTTCTGCGACAGTAAGTGTTCACTTAACTGATTCTACGCTAAACATGCTATTTGAAGCAATCCAAATCCATGTTCCTGGGCTGCCTGGGCCACTCATATTTGACTCATAATAAATGATCTCTTATTCCCCCTGAGTTAATAACTGTGTTTTGTATCAGGGTTTTGGCATCCCATGTGGGGCTCCAAGGACAAGCCTTGGATAACACAATACAGAAAGAATAACAGGATTGGTGTTAGGTGCCAGCACGGGCCTCGGTGCCCAAACAACCCTGCTTCCTTGTGTGGATTTTGATGAGTTCTTTCTGTGGCCCAGATAACCAATTTGTTTTGTACAATAGTCCACTGGTTTATTCTGAGATGGCTGTTGCTTATTTTCTGATTTTTTTTTTTTTTTAGAGAATTGTAGTTGTTTAGGAATATCCAGTCAGAGCATGTATCTGAGAACATTCAGCCTTTTCTCCTGTCTTTCCTCAAATAGATAATTATGTTTTCTGTGCCTTCCCTGTTACAATCTTGCTCATTTTTAGTTAAAAAATTGAACAAGTGCCAGATCATCAAAACACAAAACATCCACACACCTTGTTCCCTCCAGCTCAACATGGTAGAGGTGTCAAGGAAAAGCCCCCGGAATGTGCAACTGGCTCCCAGGGAGGTTCGAGACAACAGAGACCCTTCTCAGGTGGGATGGAAACTTCTCAGGTGGGATGGAAACTCAGCCATAAAGACAGACACGGAATATTCACTCTATATCTCAAATCCCAAGATACAGTGGGAGGAGCTAACCTTGGGGTGGGGGTCAAGGAAGCTACAGCCACAAGCAGCACAGAACCCTGATACCATTCCCTTCAGCTAGCACAGAAGGCTGGCATTCTCAGAGAACAAACAAGACACTAAAATGGGAGAGAAATTCAAAGAAGAGGGTCATAGGGGGGAAAATACCATTTAGTACTTCAGCTGGTTTTGCATTCAGTTAGTATGTTAACTGAACATCCCAGTGCTTTTAAAAATAAGGACTATTTGACATTCTCAAATTCTTTGTTTTTGTCTTATGCATGGATGGATGCATACAAGTGCAGCAGGAATGTGCGTGCGTGCGTGAGTGCGTGCGTGATTCTGGGATGGGACCTCTCCTTGACCTGGACCTCAGCAGTTAGGTTAGAGCAGCTGGTCAGTGGGCCCCAGGGACCATCCCTTCTCTGCCTCCTGAGCACTGGGACTTCTACTAAATTTAAAGGAAGGCCCTCACTCCTTAGTCTCACCTAGACTGTGACCCAGCGTCTTCCTCCTTCTCTATCCTTCCCATCTGCCCTCTTTTCCAGTAACCCCAAGTGAGGCAAGTTGCTTCAAAAGCCTCCTTGAAGATAAGCCCTAGTAGGAGAAGCACTACCTACACTCACGGGCAAACCCTGGGCAGAACGCTGCACCTCTGAGGGTCCCTCACTGGGATTCTCTGAGGAGTGTCAGAGAACTCTACTGACAAGATTTTCTGGCTTTTCTCAGAAATGCTCATTCCTAAGGGTGTCCCCTTCCTGCAGACTCACTCTTAAAACTGGGAAAGAAATTAATCTGTGTAAGAAGAGTTTACCTTTGGTTCTTTTTGTCTTTCATTGGGTCACTCTTTACACAGACACCAAAATGTAAATTGTTTACCTTGCTTTTGCTGAGAGCAATCTGCTTTATTATAAACATAATATATTATAAATATTATATACCCGTTATGTGTTCTTTAATCTGGGCACATGGTAATAATGACTTCATGTCATTGCTCGTGTGTCCTTTTGTCTGCTGGCCCATTAGTCTGTGTCTGATCTAACAGTCTGTTTGAGACTACAATACAGACATTTCTGGCTTTCACCTAGCTATCTGGGTTTGGATTTGGAGGGCTTTGTTTTCCTCTGCTTCATGTAAGAAAATCAGTGTGTTGTTATCTCAAGCCCATTTCATCTAATGGACAAACTTCCAAGTTAATTATCAAGCTGGTTTGGAAACAAGAAACAGAAAAAAAAAAAAAGAATCTTATTTACGACAGAGTCTCATTAGACAGCCCTGTCTGGCCTGGAATTCACTATGTAGACCAGGCTGGCCTGGAACTCACAGAGACCTACTGCATCTAAGAATGGCTTGGTCCTGGATACCTGACTGACCAGACAAGAGGATGAAGAAATCACAGACACACATACAGAAAAGCTGGGACTGGGCAGACTGTTCTCACGCTGATAGAGCTGCGCCCTCTACACAACATCCTGGAACTTATGACATGCAGCACAACGGGGAGAGTCAGCTATAGATGTCTGCAGTAGTCTCAGGCTCTGACCATCCAAAAGGAGAAGCCGTGGTCGATGCCTTCTGTACACTGTCAACGTTTATACACGGACCAGAGGAAGGCTTTCCCAGTTCCCATGGGTCTGAGACATTGGCCATTATCATCAATAGGTATCCTCTCAGGACATCATCCACTGCTTGTTGGGATAAGCTTTTGGTACACTGTGTGAAGATGTGTCTCTGTCCTTCCTCACCTGCCTAAGGAACCTTCTGATTGGGTTAATAAAGAGCTGAACAAACAGTAGTTAGGCAGGACTTCCAGGGGGAGATAGGAACTCGGAGAAAGAATCTGAGGCCTGGGAGTTTCACCAGCCAGACTTAGAGGAAGCTGGATATAAAGCACTGAGGAGAGGTAAGGAGCCACACGGCAGAACGTAGATTAATAGAAATGGGTTAATTTAAGTTTTAAGAGCTAGTTGGGAACAAGCCTAAGCTAAGTTCAAGCTTTCGCAATTAATAAAAAAGTCTCCATGACATTATTCAGGAGCGGTCTAAAGAAAGACCTGAGCTGGGCGGTGGTGGCACATGCCTTTAATCCCAGCACTTGGGAGGCAGAGCCAGGCGGATCTCTGTGAGTTCGAGGCCAGCGTGGGCTACCAGGTGAGTTCCAGGAAAGGCACAAAGCTACACAGAGAAACCCTGTCTCGAAAAACCAAAAAAAAAAAAAAAAAAAAAAAAAAGAAAAGACCTGTTATAACTGTTTACACATTCACTCAGGTCTTTCTTTGCTCCCCACAGAAATCTGCCTGCTTCTGCTTCCCACATGCTGGAATTAAAGGCATATGCCACCATGCCCAGCCACAAAAGAGACATTGTTTAAATCTAAGCAAAACTAACAACAGCAGCAAGGAAAGGTTTTAGAGTTTAGCCAGACAGACACATGGTCTTAATATATTTCATTCTGTCTCTAATCTAGATTCCTAATCACTTGAAGTTGGAAAATTAGTTTTGCTGTGCCTTATGACAAAGCTTTTACAGGAAAGTCATAGTAAATTGGCTTATTGGTGGTATATATTGTTTCTGTACATTACACTTATATATAATATTATGTGGTGTGTTCACACTATAAAGTCTCCTCTGGGATGGCTCAATTCAAATTGGTTTATAAAATAAATGAGTGCTCACATAAAATTATCTCAAATTCAGTGACTCCCATTGGCTGAGGACTAACAGTGTCTGAGGACCTCAGATCCTGAGGACCTGGTGTCTCTCATTCTGGACTCAACATCCACAAAAAGGAAGCAGGAATGCTTGTGAACATTTCCCGCCTTGTGCTTTTCAATTTACTAATTTTTAAATTTAATTTTTATTAATTTTTTGAGAAGTTTGTACAATGTGTTTTGATTACATTCATTCTCTTCCCCCAACTGATCCTAGATCCAACCTGTTTCCCTACCTACCCACCCAACCTGGTGTTTTCTTTTTTTCCTTCTTTCTTCTGTCCTTCTTTCCTTCCTTTCCTTTTCTTTCTTTCCTTTCTTCCTTTCTTTCTCTTTCTCTCTCTCTTTCTCTCTCTCTTCCTTCCCTTCTTTCTTCTTCTCTTTTACCGATTGTGTACAGTTTGTACTATTTCTATTTTCTAGGACGTGTGGCCTCTACTGAAACAATTTAGAAATTATCGACAAAATTGTTCATTTCATCCCTAACTTAAGATGGACAGTGTTTGGAAACCATGTCCCATCAGTAGCTCTCAACACCTGTAAGGATGAGTTTTGGAGCCAGAAATATTCATTCTATCCCATAACAATTAATCACTCCTGGCTCCTGCTGCCACTAGAGTCTGTGTTAGCTGTCCTCAACTTCCTGTGTGTTGCAGGGTATATATTTACATGGCAGTGTAGGTGCATGTTATAATCATACATATGTAGATACACATCAGTCAAGAAACGGCTAAAGAAAGTTGCTTTAATAGTACCCTCTGGCTTCTTGGAAGACCAGCGCAAATCTCTTCTGGAAGGGAAAGAAATTCATTTTTTCTGAGAAGGTAAATGTTTATTAAATGCAAATGCTGATATCTGTTACCTAGGAAAAGTGACTCACGGCATGTGGAATTTCTAGATAAAAAGCTTTCAAGTCCGAGGTTTCTCCAGATAAGCTTCTATCGGGGAACTGGCGCGTGAATGCGCTGAAATTGAATTACTGTACAACAGCAATTACTTTGCACAGCACAGCTATAATAGGAATCAGTTCCACAGCGAACAGCGGGTAGCTGGAGGAAGGAGACCTGAACACAAAGTCTAGTCTCCTTTAGTTCCTCCAAGAAGCGAGCGTGCATTCTTAAGCAAAACACTTTTCAAGTGCCCAATTTCTCATTTTACCAATGGAAATCAGAAAGCAAGAGCAAGGGGGTTAGGCTTATTTACAGCGACACGCTGCCAGTGGTTGGGGGAATTCATTAAATATCTCATTCAAAGGTTTGAAAACAACAAACTCTTCGTGTCGTGAGTGTAGTTACAACTTGTGTCCTATGTCTCCTCCCTGTCCTCCTTGAAGTTCATTTTGTCAGATACTACAGACTATTCCAATAGTCAATTAAGTATTTAGTTCTGCTTGAAAGTCTACCAAAATAGGCACTACCTTTTCATGCTTCCCTACCCCTCTCTCCTGGAGATGTGTTTAAGTTCATGGGTGTCTAAGCTCTGTAGGACTCAGCACAAAGCCCATCCTAACCTTTGCAGCAACCAGGACCCCTGAGGAAATGGGGGGAGGGGCTACAAGTCTGCCCAAATCTAGCCGGTAAAGGTGGAGTGTCTCTGCATGACCCAAGGCAAAAGTCATTCTACAGATGCCACATTTCAGAAATGAGGGCGTACCGAAGAATCACAAGTTCTCCACAGTGGCTCTGCCTACTCAGAGTTCCCTGGAGCTAGAGCGGATGCCTCCAGGTGACTGACAGTTTTGGCTGCTCCCAGTGAAGGGCCAGATCTGAAAGACAAAGGCTGCGTGCCCACATAACCAAGACCAGGTAATAGCCTATCCATCGCCTTCCTCCTCTGCTCAAATCAGGGTGCTTTTCTTGCCATCAGCCCCTCAGCAATGCCAAATTTGCCTTCTGTCAACATCTCAAATAAGTTCTGACTTATGTCACAGACAAGCAGTCCAGGTGTCACTTAGAGTGGCCCAGTGAGAGTGTCACTGGCAGGAGACAGGTGCATATTATTTCTGCTAAATCTGGAATTTGGAAAAGCTCCTTGAGATGCTAATAAACTAACAACAATTTGATTCCACTTCTTGACCCTTCAAAGGAAGTGGAAACTTGATATAAACTGCTCAGCAACACCCACTGAGGGCTGGATAACATGCACATATTTGAATAGAGAAATAGAGAGAGTATGCCTAACCCATGACTGCTATACACAGAAGAAAGCGGCAGTCTTGCTCCTTCAAACAACCTGGAGCTAGCCTTTGAGCGGATTCACAAAAATTATTCAAACTACCCATGGCATGAAAATTTGCTATAAAATAGAGTTAAGAGAAGCTGTCATAATGATGGCACCATTATGTTAATGGCAATTATGGAGGCTAAGGTTATTTATAATTTGCTAGTCCGGAAAAAAAAAGTTGCATGTAGTCCATTACCAGCTGTATGACAGAGGTTATATAATGGGCAGGCCACTTTAGGTTTCACATTTACCTCAGACATCTGACGGGCAGAAAATAGGACTTTGTATGATAGGATAATTGCACAGTGGAGAAGAATTCAAATCGGGCCCAAGCATGATAAAATCACTCTGATTCAACTAATCACTGGGAAAAATGATGGAGGAGAATGATGAAATCAAGCCAGAGAGACAGAGAGAAAGAACAATATTGTTCAACAGCCCGGAGATGACAGGCTGTGTGTGTTAAAGGGCTGGTTTACTGGAGTCCGGTCTCCCCAATGCTAATGGGATCTGCCGATGAAAGCCAAAGGTAGCCTACGGCTCCAGACAGCTTCAAGGCACTCCACATATGCCAATGTAGTTTGAATAGTCATTGTCTCTTGCAAGCCAGGTTTTCCTTGTATGTGTTCTTAAGTCACAAGGATGAATGATATGGGACAAAGAAGCATAAATGGAGGACCCCAGGACTCTGGTTTGATGTAAATTACTAGAGGTGAGGCAGGGGAGTTGGGGAAATGACAGCCCTAAAATATGTTCTGTTTCCGGCCCATTGTCCACCTCATGAGATTCCTGGCAAAAGAGCATCCTCCTTTCGGATTGGATCATTCTAGTGAAGTATTGAAAGGGGTGGTCCAATGCAAACTGGAGATCTTTGGCCCCTCCAATGCTCACAGACCCCAAAAGGAAGCTTCCTGTTGAGGAAGCAAAGTGTCCTAGTCACGACTTCCTTGGCTCCAACATAAGCCAGCAGTTCATCCTAGATGCCCTGTGGCTTTTACCGGATGCCAACAGAGGGGCATGGGTCACAAGGGGGACTGAGCCAATCTCAACTGTCTCCAGATAAAACCACTGGAAGCTAAAACTTAGTGGAAAAACACTGCCTAGGAGGCATGGAGTCCTGGATCAGTAGAACAATAAAAATAAAAAGCCCATGGGTGAGAACCATAGAGGTCTGGATGCAGTTCTCAAGATGCAGCAGCATCCAGTTTATGTACACAGAGTCTGTATGTGTATTTTAAAATATGGAAAACATGCATTTCAGAGTGTACAGACTGGCCATATCCTGGGAACATTTCAATTCAAACAGGGCAATTTCTTTTTTCTTCTCAAAGAAATAGTGCCAACCACATCAAATGTTTTGTTTTTTGTTTTTTGTTTTTTGTTTTTAATGTCACTAATTTAAGGCTTTCAAAATAGGCAATACAGAGAGGCTGAAGGCAGCTCCTGCTTCCTAGGTCCCTATCCAGGCGCTTCCTGCAGCCCCGGGACTCTATCACATGCTCACAAGATAGAACGTCCTTATCCAAAAGTGCATGGCATGCTTTGTTTGTCAGGCATCAGACATTGCAGGGACATGAAGCACAGCTGTACTCTTTCCTTGAGGATGCAAAAACTAAAAACCCCACTGAGCCCTGGAGTGGGAGCTGGGCAAATGACTTCACCACAGCTCAGTCTCTTTACTCGTTTCTAGGACAATGATAACTCCTGGAGCTGACGTGTATCTAAATGGCATAAACTCCTAACCCAGGGCCAGGTACATCCTGAGCTCAGTAAACCCAGAAGCATGCACTCTGCAAGGCTCCAGGGAGGTATTAGAGGAAAGGAGATCCACGGGGCTACTCAGCTGTCCTCAGCAGTTTCCCACCTTGGAGCAGGACAGACATCCCAGTAAGAATGTCTACAGCCCATGTTGCATACACTGCAAAGGGTTAAGGTCCTGGCTAGGGTTCTTCTGCCAAGGAGCACCCTACATGTGCACCCCCTCAAGTGCCCCAAGTCCCTGACCCCAGGCCTTTCTTGCCCATCAACTGCACAGACAGGAAGAATGGCTATTTATTTTCTTTTCTTCCCTAAGACTCTGTGATTTGCAAAGAGACGCAAAGGAAAACAATATTTCTTCACCCAAACTGATACTGTTGTTTAAAATAGAATGAAAATGATCCAGGTGTGGCGACACACCTGTAATCCCAGAACTTGGGAGCCTGGAGCAGAGGATCACGTGAGCTCAAGGCCTCCCAGAGAGTCTTGACTACACAGTCTGACCTAATATCAAAAATATAATAACCATATAACAACAAACAAAACCAACCCTTGGGAAGGCTAGCTCAGCAGATAAAGTCACTTGTTGCGTCTGGCCATCTGAATTGATACCTAAGACCCATATGGCAAAAGGAAAGAGATGACTGCTGCAAGTTGACCTCTAACCTCCACATGAACAACATGGCACATGTATCCCCTTCCACAAATATGTACACACATACACATAGAACCCTGAAATTAAAAAGTAAAATGATAAAATAAAAACAGATAGATGATAGATAGATAGATAGATAGATAGATAGATAGATAGATAGATGGATAGATAGATAGAACGATAGATAGATAGCCAGATAGATAGATAGATAGATAGATAGAATGATAGATAGATGATAGATAGATAGATAGATAGATAGATAGATAGATAGATGATAAATAGGTGATAGATAGATAGATAGATAGATAGATAGATAGATAGATAGATAGATAGATGATAGATAGATACTGAAAATATATTATGACTATATATATATGTATATGTATATATGCAAGGATGACTCAGGAAAAGAGCACTCATATATCACTTGGAGGGCTCTGAACTAATGTAATTTTATGGGAACAGAAATGGTTTTTTTTAAAGCACAAATAACTTTAAAGGTAGGTTCAGAACATTTTAGATGCCTTCCAGTTTGGAACTTCCCATTAAGGAAAACAGTATGTAGTCTAGGATAGTGGGTATATGGAGGTGGTGACGAATTCAGACTCTGGTGACCTGGAGCACCATACTCAATGTGACTGCAGAGAAGGTATATAGCTTCAACCTCTCCATCTCCCCTTTGTAAACTGCAGATGGTAACAAAAACCTCCATCATGGGCTATGATAAAGACAAGATATGTAAATATTGGCAAAATTCTTAAAGAGATGCCCACCAACTAGATTGCTTGATTTATTATTGATATACATGCAAATTCACTGCAGTAATATTGATTTTAAAACCTGCAAACAATTTAAACGTAAAAATAGGTAAAAACAGAAACAGTGGAATCAATTAATAAACCACCTAAGGAAACCACAAAACACAGTGACATGAGAAATTACCAAATAATGGTTGGAAGAAAGGATAAAAGCTGGATTATAAGGACAACAGGAGCCATAATTTTCAAATTTGAAAAGAAGAAAAACACAAGCACACACATAGAAAGGCAAAGAAAACAGACTATAGAGAAAGTACACAAGAAAGTAAAAATCATAGTTTTCTCTCACAGCGTCACAACTCCAGATGACATTTTCTCTACATGTGACAGTTGATCTTGATTTTCACAGGATCTAGGATCATCTAGGTGACAAACACCTGAGCTTGTCCGTGAGGAGATTTCAGTATTGAATTAACTGACATGGGATGGTCCACTCCGTATCTTGGTAGCCCTACTCCCTGGGCTACAGTTCTGGACTGAAGAAAACCAACCGAGCCAGTGAGCTGAGCACCAGCAACCCCCTCCCCTCACCCCTCTCTCTCCTTCCTGACTGCAGGTGCCACGGGACCAGCTACCCCACACATCTGCTGCCAGACTTCTCTACCACACTGGATTATGCCCTCCAACTGTGAGATAAAGTAATCCCTCCCTTCAAGATTCTTTTCATACTTGGTCAGCCCAGTGACAAAAGCAACTGATAGACTTTGCTTTTTTTTTTTCAACATATTCTAAAAGTTCTACCCAAGAAGCCATCCATTTTGTAAACAGAAACTCATCGTGATGCTTTAAAATTACTATTCTTTTAAAATATTTATTGTGTTTATGTGTATTTGTGTTTACCTCCGTGTGTGTGTGTGAGAGAGAGCACCATGGCCATACAAGGCCTGCAAAGTTCAGAAGAAGGTGTGGGATCCTCTGCAAATGGAGTTACAGGCTGTTTGGAGCTATCTTGTACATGCTCAGAACTAAACCCAAGACCTCTACAAGAACAAGTACTCTTAACTTCTGAGCCATCTCTCCAGCCCTTCATCAGTATTCTTACTTCAGGGTTCTGCTTCTGATGTCTGAATGGCTACCAAGCTACCATACCCATTAAGGGAAAAAGGAGCCATACTCAGAAAGATGAATCCAGGCCTGGGGATGTAACTCAGTGGTAAGGTGCTTGCTTAGCATGCATGACCCTAGGTCCACTCACTAATGCATGTGTCCTCTCAGATGCTTCAGGGCAGTGATGCAAGACAGGTCAAAGACCACCATGCAGCTCCCAGGGCACTACTGGTATACCATGCTGTGGCAGAGAACAGAGGCTCTTCAGAGCTCCCATCGGGAAGCTTTCAACAAGAAGCTCATTCACAGCAGCACTTTCTACTCACTGGGCACCTCTTCCTGCAGGGCCTGCGCCAACAGCAAGCTTTGTCACGGTCCCACCTCAGCTGTGAGATGGTCCTGTTCTGCAGATGAGAAATTAAGGCTCACAGAGACTTCTTTCTACCCAGGAAAGAGTCTACTGAGTGACAAGGAAGGTTTTAGACCCAGGTCAAGCTCATGCTCATACAAAGACACAAAATGGATAGAAAAACTGTTTATTTAGAGACAGAAGTGTGAGATTATCCACCTTGTGGAGAAATACTTTGAGAAAATTTGGTTTGGTAGTTCAGCATGAGAAAAGGAAGTGGTTGTTTCTAACAAAATGCTACTGAGAAGATCATTAAAACTGAAAATCAAGCCAAGTAGACACAGGAATGAAAGACTCTTCAGGATGCAATTTTCCTTGCAACTATATATCAATACAGCTTTAATATAGGATACCACAGCAGTCACATATCCCAAATCATGAACATAATGAACAGATGCCCTGTTTGGTCAACAGTAAAATACACACACACACACACACACACACACACACACACACACACACACACACTGCAGTTCCCTTCATATGGCTGATAGGAAATTTTAGTGAGCTATCTGGATCAATACAAACACTGTAATCTCAGTAATGGTCCAGTAAAGCAAGAAGAATATCCAACTTCTTCCAGACTTCATCTGCCCCCCTCCATGTATTCAGTTCCACACAGTGGCAGTCAATTTTTAAAAAAAAAAAAATTTTTAGAGCTGTACAGTGAGCCCCAGTGTCCCCTTGAGTGATCCGGAGAAGTTAGTGAGAGCATCAGCATTAGGGACCCATCCTCTGCAGCCCCCATGCTGAAGGCATAACATCCAAAGGGAAAAGCTGGCATCGGAATCCCATGTGTGAAGAGGGCAACGAGAGACTGCTTTTCTTGGTCACCAGAACGAAGAAATAAGCAAGCAAGAACATTCACATAGTGGGCAAACTTTGTAAGTTGGGTTCATCACCAACAGTCCCGAAGAGCTAGCCTCCTGTGTGTCTTTGGACAACATATTGTAGACCCTCTAAGACTCACCCGCACTGCCTCAGACTTCTTGTGAAACATTTCCTCCATGTTCTTAGCCAGCTTTTTCACCAGTTGGAGACCATCGATTTCTTCAATAGCAACATCTTTCTCATACTCTTTGTATTTCTGAAAGAAGAGAGGGCAGTATTAGAGACAAGTAATTCCAAGGTACCACATGTATGATGTCCTCTGATGGAAATAAAAATAAAACTTTATCAACATCATTGTCTGTTGGGAGTTGAAGACAGTAGATTATATTTGACAATCACTAAATCAAACAGAAACATGAAAAGTGCGTCTGGCTCTGACCGGAAGCTGAAGCAGCACCCAGGAAAGGAACACTTGTCAGCTAATCAAAGGCTGTCACATCTAAGGAATGTCCTAAGGGGCCAATATGACTCATGGTTTCCTCATCATCTCAATTTAAGACAGTTTTTTTCTTTAAAAATCCATCAAACACTAGAAATCAGATCATCGTGTTAAGCAAAACAAGCCATACTCCAAAAGCCTAATACTGGCCTGCTGGCCTGGGGATGTAACTCTGTGGTGGAGTGCTGGTGGAGTGCTTGCTCAGCATGGATAAGGCCCTGGGTCCACTCACTAACGCATGTTTTCTCTCAGATGTGGAGCCTGTGATTTGTTTTGTTTTGTTTCTCTTGGAAGTAAAACATGAGAGCGGAAGGAGGTATGTGGGAAGAGAAGAGTGATTAGCAGGAGGGAAGGGTGGACCAAAGAGAGTGAGAGGATGAATGCCATCAAACTGTAGCATCACATGAAAATGTCACAATCGGGCTAAGGAGATAGGTCACTCAGAAAAGTCCTTGCCATGCAAGCACCAGGATTTGAGTTCCATATCTAACACAAATAAATCATAATAATGAAAAAGGAGGAGGAGAGGAGAAAGAGGAAAGGAGGAGAGGAGAAGGAAAAGAGGAGGGGAGGAGGAGAAAGAAGGAGGAGGAGGGAAGAGGAAGAAGGAGGAGAAGGAAGAGGAAGAAGGAGGAGAAGGAAGAGGAGGAAGAGGAAGAGGAAAACAGCAGTAACAGCCACCCCCCTGCCACTGCCACTGCCAGGCAGGGTGGCACACACTTGTAATCCCACCACTTGGGAGACGAAGACAGATGACTCCCTGAGGCTGGCTGGCCAGCTATCCTACAATGCCTTGCAAGCCCCAGGTCAGTGAATGGCCTTGCCTTAGAGAAGAAAGAACAGAAAACAGAAAGGACAAGGTAGAAGGGGTCTACAGTTTCCTCTGGCTGTGCACACAGGCACATACATGCTCACTTACTGTCCTGGTGAGCTTCCTGTTGCTGTGATAAACCGCTCAGATCAAAAGGGTGAGAAAGGATTTATTTCAACTTAATTTCCACCTAACAGTACACCATTGAGGGAATCAGGGCAGGAACTGGAGCAGAAATCCAGAAGTAGGAGTTGATGATGCATAGACCATGGAGGATGCTGCTTACTAGCTTGCTTCCTCTTCTGCTCAGCTCACTTCCATGTATAACCTAGGACCACCTACCCAGGGGAGTCACCACAAACAGTGTGCCAGGCTCTACTCTAGCAACTAACAATCAATAAAATGCCTCACAAACATGCCCAAAGTTCACACTGATGGGGCCAATTCCTCAACTGAGGTTCCCTCCTCTCTGCTGTGCCAAGTTGACAACCAAGATAAGCCATTACACCTGCACACATATGAACACACACACACACACACACACACACACACACACACACACACACACACACACGAAAATATCACAATGAAATCTATTATTTTATGGACTGACCACTCACTAATTTAGAAGATAATTACATACTATGATAACTAATCTGTTTAAAGAGGCAAATATAAAAGTGGTCTAAAAACTCCAGAAGGTTCCTCAGACATTCTCAGAGGTCCATGGAGTCCTTTTTCCAACAGCATCTCTAGTGAAGCTGGCTTACCTCATGGATATCAACAAATGCAACAGATTGACACCAACACATGTGTGAGAATCCACCTGTCTTTGCTCAGGTCAAACATTAAAGAAATTTGCCAATAAAGGGAGAAATGCATACCAGCTATTGTTCATAAAACACATTACTTACATAACACATTTTTATCTTTTTAACTAGTTTCTCTTTAAATGTCTTAGTTTTAAAATTTAATATGATAAATATCAATAGATATAACACACATGAACAAAAGCTCTGATGGACTTTAGTACTTTATAAGAAGATAAAAGGATCGTAAGACAAAAGTTGATTTGAATAAAGACTTAATTTTGTTCCCATTGGACAAGAATGTTGTTTCTTATTGAGAATTCCAACAGGAGTTCACAATAGTCTTATGCCCATGTGAAAATGGCATCATGATGCTCATGTCCTTATAAAAAGGCCGAGGCACTGAAGTTGTGGGAACTATATGTTGCTTTACTTGAAACCCATCTCAAGCTTCAACTTAGGAAAAACTCAGGGTACATGCTGCAGCTTGGCTCTGGGGTATTGGGAGAATTATTTTTTAAGTGATAGGTATAAGCACATGGCAGGATAATTCCCAAAGCATAAATATATATCTTCTCTTCATTCCCCCACTTCTACCTTCAAATGAGGGAACTAGAGAGAGGCACCATTTTTCCTGGCCAGCAGAGGCCAGCCTTCTACCCAAGGCTCAGCTAGAAAAGTAGTATGTGGCCATGTGTCACTCAAAACACATCCTTTTCCAGCTCCAATTTACAAATCCTTTGAGGCAATACAACAGAGCTCTATTTTAGGAGAAGTTGAGAGAGTGGGCATATTTTTCCGGGGGTAAAGCTCTGGCCTCAGATGTACAGGTTGGACCCCTGGCACCACACAACAAAAAGAAAACCACTTCTGGCTTGAGGACAAAGGTAGAGAGCACAGGGAAATGAGTGAATGTCAGGAAGGATTTCCCAGATTCCTAAGACTTAAGGGAAAGCCCTAACGGACTGCAGTGAGCACAGCCATGGGACCTTGTATTCTACAAGCAGCAAATCCCACTCTCCCTCCAACAGCAACACCCACAACCAGACACCAGCAGAGGATGAAGGCAAGAGGAGACACTGTCGCTGGACACTAAATCCTCTGACCTGAACACCAGGACCAATGCGTTCTTAGAATGAAGGTGACTAGGAATATAAATGCTATTCTTAGTCACCTGGGAGTGAAGAAAGGTAGAGATCTGCTGTGATATTTCTGAGCTGCTATGAATGCAAGGGCCTGTGAAATCCCAGGAGCTACAGGTTGATCCTTCTCCCCAATGCCCAAGAGCATATGTAAGGATCACATGAGTTACTCTTGGGGTCCTCTCTCTTGAATCTATCCAGAAAAATCTTTGTTCCTCCTTCTCGCAGTGTCCTCTTCCTCCTTCACATCAAAGTTGTTATGATCCCTGCAATGTTGCACCTATGTCCCAACACTCAAAACCCAGCCAGAAAAGGCTGGACTTAACTGTCGCGGTACTATAGCTGAGGTGGCCCAGGAGGCAGGGCCAAGTCCTTATGGTTACTGATCCACAGCTCATACTCATAGAGATTCTCTGAATAAAGTGTGATGCCAAGCAGATAGGAGATGATAATGGTGGTGGTGGTGGTGGTGATGATGATGACGATGATGAATATGATACACTGCAATGTGATGAAAACTGAGATACAGGTAAAGAAGGAGGTGTGCTGTCCTTCAGCTCTCTAATGGTGACATCTCCCACCTGTGGGAAGTGGGATGTGTTGGCCTGGGATATGGGACCCAGGATAGCCCAACCCTGGCTAACAGGGTTCTGGTATCTGAATAAAACTTCAGTGACAATCACTGGAAATTTTTACTAAGTTCAAAAGCTAGCCAGGGGATTTCCTCTGCTTGTCAGATGTGCTCCAAAATTCACAGCAGGGGCTAGGTTTTATGCCCAAGGCTAATTAAGTACTGAAAATACAATTGTGTGTTTGTGTGTGTGTGTGTGTGTGTGTGTGTGTGTGTGTGTGTGTGTATGTGTGTTTACAGAAAGGGTGAAATGAATCTCAGCCTTCAGTGAATCCTCATCTGACCCTTTGGTTTTCTTATCAGGCTCCAGTATTCAGTGTTTGGATGAATTTTCCCTTCTAAGCATCCAGAAGGGAACTGGCTTACTGAACCCTTGACATTCCAGTAAGATATCCCTGCATCTCTCCCATGAACTCTCTCTGTGAGAAGGAGCTGCTGAACTGACTGACCTCCTGGACAATTTGTGGTCATGTTACAGTCCCTAATCTCAACACAACATGTACCAACCCAAGATCCCAGATCCGGGACAAATTCAGCCGTTCACTGTTTCCTTCCCACCTGCCTACTTTCTCTGCAGCCCATATGCCATCCGATTCCCATTGCTAATGAACCAAGTGTACACTACTCTCTTCCTGCCCTGAGGAAGATGCCCTGTCTTCTAAGGATGCTAGTGCCTGCTGGAATCAGGACAAGTGAATGCTTTGGTCTTGCCAGGAAACGTTTCATGTTTCTGGAATCAGAAAAATTTGAAGAACAGGGAGAGAAAACCAATGACTGTCTAGAATCAGCAGTAAGCTCTGAGTGGCCTACAGCAATAGCATGCAGCAAAAGCCTTAGAAAGGAACCTACAAAGGAGATCAGTCCAACCTTAGCAACTGCATGAATCCCATACATCCACACCAATCTGTATCAAAGAATGAAGGAAAATGTATATAGTATATTGCAATATAATACAAGCAGCCATTGACGCATTTCTGTTTTGAATAATTAATCTGCATACATAAGGCTAAAAGACATCTAGTGTGTTTGAAGCAAGCTATGCAACCACAAATGATGTTTTTCTCTCTTCTCTTTTTTTAAACCTTCATTTTTCCAACTTTTATGCTGAGTCAATCATTTTAAAAATTAAGAGTTATGAAATTTGTTGTTCTATTTAGAACATAATAGGGGTCCCTTCTTGTCTTATTTATTTATCTATTTTAAATGTTTTTAACTGAGACAGAATATATCACTTCTCCTCTCTCTTTCTTCCACTACAGATCCTCCCAGCTAGCCACCCTAGAGTCCCTCCCACGCCCCCCACTCTCAAGTTGATATCATAGTTAAAACACTAAATCTACAGAAAAGAAAAAGTATTGAAAGCTACCAAAAAAAATCACATGTAAATGAAAACCCATCAGAACTACACCTGATCTCTAAATAGAAACTCTGGAAGCTAAAAGAACCTGTAGCAAATACACTGAAAGTACTAAAGGACCATGACCGCCAACCTAGACTACTATACCCACCAAAACTATCTGCCAAAGTTGAGGGGAAAAGAAAAATGTTCCATGATCCAAACAGCCTAAAAATCTTCAGGAACATATTTTATACAGGGGGAGCCTGAGTCCCAATCAGAATCCCTGCAGGTAACCTCTAAGAGCAGCATCTTGTCCACTCAGTCAGTTCAAGCCTGCACTGAACATCTTTCCTGAATCTCCTGGCGCTCGCTTCATTGCTCTGCGGAGGGCTGGTGTTACCAGTGTGCTGTAGTGGGAAACTGAGTCAAAGAGGGTTCTACTTAGCTGGTGAAAGCCAAAGATTTGGAGAGAGGCTTTAAACCTAAAAAGGCCTGACATCTAATTGCTCAGACTTTTGAACTTTTTCAGGGTAGAGAGACAACAGATTGACAGGCCAAATATTTTCAGACTTGTTTTGAAAGGCCCGTTCCATTCCCATAATCACCTGTCTCATTGATTTTTGCCGTCAACACCAGCTTGGACTTTGAAAAGAGTCGAATATAAAGAACTGGGGACAGCCAGTTGACAAGAGTGAGATAGCCGACCAAAGCAGGTCAGAGAAAAGGAACGCCATGTGACAGGCACAAAGGAGGTGCCAAGCGTGAACTCCACCCTCCTCGGGGCCCACAAAGGGGAGCACAGAGACAGGGGTGAAGGAGCACAGCCAGCTCTTGCCAGTCCAAACCCCTGGAGGGAGAGGAGAAACCAACACGGAAAGTGCCCCGCAGCCTCCCCGGGAGGTGCTGTTCACTGTCACCTGTGGTTGCCGCCCCCTCCTGTTCTGCAAAGCACCAAAGAAGGCTTTTAGTAAAAGCCTTGACCCCTCCCCAGCAACCTCCCACATGGCTGAGCGAGCATGGCTTCGAGGACCGCACTAGTAATGACTTCTGTGTCAGGTACATCAGTCATCCTCCCTCTGTAGAAAGGACTTGTTAGGGAAGTATGAGGACATCCCCACGGACACACAAGAGGAAGACAGGAAAGACTGACACAAACGAAACACGGATGCTCTCCCACAACACAGGCTGGAGCCGCCATGCATGTGTGCCTGTCTCTACCACTCCATTTGATCCACAGACGGTGCTGTGTGTCCCTGGTAAGCCAGGCAGGACCCTGGGCACCATGCCCATGCTGGTGAGTGAAACAGACACTGAGGAAGCCTGAGGTTCTGAGTCAGCATGTGCTGTGGGATGAGTGGGCAAAGATGCAATGGGATGAAAAGACCCTCATCCTGTAAGACCCTTGAATGGTGATTAGGCTGAGAAAGTGGGGAAATAGTCAGGGTAGAATATGTGAAAGCAGACGCAGGAAGGTCTAGAGTAAGAGGCTGCCTATGGCTCAGCCAACTGTCCTTGTTTCATGTCGCTGGAGAATGTGCAGCTAAGGCATCTGGAGAACATGCAGCTAAGAGGAGGCATCTGGAGAACATGCAGCTAAGGAGGAACATCTGGGGAACATGCAGCTAAGGAGGAACATCTGGAGAATATGCAGCTAAGGAGGAACATCTGGAGAACATGCAGCTAAGGAGGAACATCTGGAGAACATGCAGCTAAGGAGGAACATCTGGAGAACATGCAGCTAAGGAGGAACATCTGGAGAATATGCAGCTAAGGAGGAACATCTGTGGAACATGCAGCTAAGGAGGAACATCTGGAGAACATGCAGCTAAGGAGGGGAACATCTGGGGAACATTCAGCTAAGGAGAGGCACATCTGGGGAACATGCAGCTAAGGAGAGGAACATCTGGAGAACATGCAGCTAAAAAGAGACACATCTGGGGAACATGCAGCTAAGGAGAGGCACATCTGGAGAACATGCAGCTAAGGAGGAACATCTGGAGAACATGCAGCTAAGGAGGGGGACATCTGGGGAACATGCAGCTAAGGAGAGGCACATCTGGGGAACATGCAGCTAAGGAGAGGCACATCTGGGGAACATGCAGCTAAGGAGGAACATCTGGGGAACATGCAGCTAAGGAGAGGCACATCTGGAGAACATGCAGCTAAGGAGGGGGACATCTGGGGAACATGCAGCTAAGGAGAGGCACATCTGGAGAACATGCAGCTAAGGAGAGGCACATCTGGAGAACATGCAGCTAAGGAGAGGCACATCTGGAGAACATGCAGCTAAGGAGGGGGACATCATGAAAGACAAGGCCAGCAAAGTCAGTGATGAGAGCTGGGGACATTGCAGGAGGACATCTGGAGCCACCAAAGGTCTTGGGGAGAGGACAGAGTAGTGATCAGAAGTGGGGAAGCAAAACCCCAGTGAATAAAAGAGGGCAGAGTGGAATCCCAGAGTGCAGAACCAAGGGTGGAGAGGCAGCAAGTCAAGAGGTGGCTTCCCCAGACAGGTCAAGGAGGCTGACAGTCGGAAGAAGTTTGGAATGGAGGTTGTACTGCTTTAAGCCAGTTAACCCCCTGAGCTGCAGTGTCTTCCTTCAGAACACCAGGGATAATGATGCCCACACCCTCTAGCACTGCTCTGTAGACTCCCTGGGAGAACATCTGCAAAGCTCGCCAGCATGACGTCCACTCACAAAGAACCACCTCAAGTCCCAACGGTCCTTTGTTCTTCTTTCTTGGTATTGCTGTTCCAGAGGGCCCTACTGCTGTGGTACAAGTGTGTTTCTGAAAGGAAGCCCCTGTTGTAACAGACAAAATCCAACAGGGTGTTTGATGATGCTCACACTCCACACAATGCTTTTCCTGCCTCTCTTCAGGAGCTGAGATGTCCCAACACTGCGGCCTGCATGTCTAGGTAAGAGAAGAGTCCAGGTAGAACACAGCCCTCCAGAGATTGCCTCTGAGCATCTGTGTCACAGAAGAAAGGCACGCCCAAGACACTTTGCCTTCCTCTGTCACAAGAGAACATATGAGTCTTCCCTCTCCTTCTGTTAGCAGAATCAGCGTTTGGCAAGAAATCCCTTGGTGAGCCGAGAACATTCATCACTGGGGAAGGGAGACAGAGGAATGCATTATTTCTGCAGCATCTATTTTGCCAGATCATTTCACACAAACACCAGCAACAGAAAAGCACTATTTCACTGTCAGGACACTTAATGCTGCTCATACATTTGGGTCTCCCCCCCCCCCATATGATAACTGCATATCTAGAAATGAGTCACCTGGAACTGCCTCCCCACCCCCTGGGCTGCCCAGAGGGAGTGGGACTCAAGTCAGGAGACTTCTGACCAATCACAAGTGATGCCAATCATAAAGTGGGGCTCCAAGTGTGCCCAAAATCAGGAACCAGTGAAGAGGTGGGATGCAAAGAATGGCGACCAACAGCCGAAGCACAGCTGCTCCCGAACATCGCCTCCTGCGAAAATTTTCTCCTCAAAGCTAACACTGTACATCTGCAATGGGCTTCATAAAAATCACTGTGCAAGGACTGACAGAAGGTCCAGGGGAGGGGGTGGGACCCCAAGATCCTGCTTGTCTCCAAACACGGGATTCTCCTGCTCCTCTGGAAATACCCCAAAGCCAGACGCCCTGATGATTCCTGTCTCTGGGAAAACAACTGCTATGGATTGAATGTGAAAGAGGGTCCCACCCCCAACCCCGGCCACATGGTCACGTGTGGGAACTCTTGGTCTCCAGCTCGCAGTACTGTTTTTGAGAGATTGTGGAACCTTCGGGACCCAGAAGCTTAGCTGGAGGATGAAGGCCACTGAAATGGGACCATCCTGTGCCCCCCATCACCCCCCACCCCTGTTCTCTCTGTTTCCTGATTCTCCATATGTGAACAGGCACACTGCAAGCTCCCACCAACCATAAACTCCACCATCCTTCTGCCCCCAAATGGCGGGTATCCATTAAAATCATGAGCCAAAAGTGTCACTTCCCTTGATTGGCTGTTCAGTCATTTTGTCACAATGACTAGAAAAATGAGTACTACAATGATACAGAGAACACCTAAGCCCTGAACCTTTCAAATTAATTCATCCTGAAAGAGTATTGCATCCCTACATTTGGGTTCAATCTTTTATGTTATTTTCATTCCTTTGAGCTCCACAACAACTACAATGCAAGACAGAACTTCATTAAGCCAATCTCTTAAGTCTTCATTACACTAACAACCACCAGACACAGGGAACTTAAACTGAAATTATTACTATTTTTGTTCATCAAACAAATAGTCACAAATTTCTTACCATGGACCAGGATGCAGGTTCAGGAGAGGGCATATTGACAAATACATGTAGTTGCCCCTGCTTTATCAGAGACCATACTGGTACCCAGGACTCCAGGTAAACCCAACCCCCCTGCTTATAGACCGCCAACACTTCCTCAGAGCCCACAGAGCTTTTCCCGCAACAGACCCCCTTCTCATCACCATATCCTGGCCCAAAACTTCAGCAGAGGCACCCTGCTTTACCAGAGGCCACAGTGGTACCCAGATCCCTAGAGGTCACACAGATTGCCAGAATCCCAGCAGAGGCACCCTGCTGGACAGAGGGCTTACAGGCCACCAGAACTGCAAGCCACTCAGGCCAGACGCAGACGACCAGAGAAGAAACAGAAACCAAGGGAAAAACACCCAGCCAAAGACAAACTCATAAATCAGTATCTAAACCCCAAACTAATTACCCCAAACCCAGGTACCAAGACTCTAATGTAAGAATACAATCAACAGCAGCCAGGACAATATGTCACCACCAGAGCCCAGCTATCCTACTACAGCAAGTGCTGACATTCCAACACAGCTGAATCACAAGAAAATGACCCTAAAACCAACTTTATGAAGATGACAGAAATCCTTAAATAGGAAATGAATAAATCCCTTCAAGAAATTGAGAAAAAGACAAACAATTGGAGAAAATGAATAAATCCCTTCAAGAAAGTCAAGAAAAAACAAACAAGTAAAGGAAATGAATAAAAACTGTTCAAGACCTGAAGATAGAAATAGAGCAATAAAGAAAGCACAAACCAAGGGAGTCCTGGTGATGGGAAATTTAGTTAAGTGAACAGGAACTACAGACACAGCATCACCAACAGAATGCAAGAGATGGAAGAGAAAATCTCAGGCATCGAAGATACAATAGAAGAAACCAATATATCAGTCAAAGAAAATATTAAATCTAAAAAATTATTGACACAAAACATTCAGGAAATCTAGGAGACTATGAAAAAAACCTAAGAATAATAAGAACAGATGAAGGAGAAAAATCCCAGCTCAAAGGACCAGAAAATATTTTTAATAAAATCATAGAAGAAAATTTTCTGAACCTAAAGGAGAACATGCCTATAAAGGTACAAGAAGCTTACAGAACAGCAAAAAGACTGGACCAGAAAGGAACCACATAATCATAATTATGGACCACATAATCATCAAAATACTAAACATACAGAACAAAGAAGGAATATTAAAAGCTGCAAAAGAAAAAGGCCAAGTAACATACAAAGGCAGTACTGTCAGAATTACACCTGACTTCTCAAAGGAGACTCTAAAAGCCAGAAAGGCCTGAACAGATGTTCTGCAGACTCTAAGAGACCATGGATGCCAGCCCAGGCTACTATTCCCAGCAAAACTATCCATCACTGTAGATAGAGAAAACAAGATATTCCATGATAATGTCAAACTTAAACAATATCTATCCACAAATCCAGCCCTACAAAGTTACTATAAGGACATATACATGTGGTTACTCTGGAATACAAAGATTTTGGGGGATCCAGTAATAAGTTAAAATATAGTTATGTGGCTCACACCCATCTAAACTTGCACTTCACATTTGACACAGCCATTCTCTATGTGTCCCCTCTTGAGGACACTCCTGCTTGTAGTGCAGAGATGTCACCAGTGGACACAGTCACCAGGTAGAAAAGAGGGCCTCTGAGAGGGTTGGAAAATAATAGATGTTCTAGACAGCTCCTAGAAAAGGGGCTGATGGCACAGGATATAGTTCCCTACCTCTGCTCTATGAAGGACCCTATGAATGTAATGAGACCATCATGAGCCACCGTAAGGTAACTGACAAACAAAGAAGGACATCTTTGACAGAGGTTTGATGGACAAGAGAACAAGAGGAGGGAAAAAAAGAGGTGATATCTTAGGTGGCATATAAACAGTTAGCTTTATGTCCCTCCGTTAGGACAAAGTGATGGAGTTACTGCTCTGTCCACTCTATGTGACTCCTCCTAGTCAAGACAGCTGACCATGACAGGTCAGGAAGGCAAGAGTGCATGTCCACTGTCTGACAATGCTACTTGCTAAGTCATAGGACACAAGCCAGCTGCTGGTGGCTAGGGATCGAATGAGAGTAGGACCACCAATGTGCACCAGCTGGGTAGTCTGTCAGGGGTTAAAACCAGGAACTCTCCAGACAGGCTTCATATGAAGTTCAAGTCTGCACGGCACAATCTGCTGTCCACGTGACAAGCTTCCTGCCCTCTGCTAGCCTCCATTCTTTCACAGAAAAATGGATGAAATCAGGCTCCACAGTGTTCTTGGAACAATCGGATGAGGTAAAACATGTGAAGAGCCTAGGGAAATCTGGACATGAAACAAAGAACTCAAGGTGGTGACAATGGCGGAGATAGCATAATAAATCCCAACCGGTGTCCTAACTTCTAAATCAAAGGTCATTCTCTCATCTTAAGAAGAAATAACCCTCAACCAATATCTACCACCCAGCAGACAAACTAACTCCGAATGTGACTCCAGGCCATGGCAGTTTTCAAGTGTGTTCATAAAGCCTCGAGTGCTCCTGGCTAGTCTTTGTGGATTCCGCGCTTCTGATGGAAATAGGTTGCTGGAAGTCTATATGTTTGGAGAGTGGGATGACAGCTTTCAGATTTATCACTAAAGGTGTTGCAATAAAAACTAATCATCTACAATTTTTGGGTCTATGCTTATAGGAAGCTTTATTTTCTTATTATGACATAAATGCACTTAGCATTCCTCTCAACTCAATTATTGCATACAGAGTGTCACTTCAACACACGGCACTTCAGAGCTATTATGTATCCAAGTAAATACACTTGCAAATCTTTTAAGCTGACATTAGGAACACTTCTTAACTGTGAACACAACAGAACTAACAGGCTTCGTGGAGTTCTCAGTCACAGAACAACGCTTTGTCTTCTGAACATGGAAAGTGTCGTGTTGTATAAATCATCCTGCTTTATATAAGTATGGCCAAAGAAATTGTCACCGAGGTCAAAAGGCAAATATTATTTGTATTGTTCTTTTCTAGATCTGTGAAGTTTGAGGTAAATCCTTGGGGAGTGCAGTTTTCTCAGTCAACTACATCTGACGCCACTGTGCCTTAGCACAGAGAGGAAAAGACCCAAGAATCCTGCAGGTCTCCACCCCAGAGTGTCTGGAGCACACACTCCCAGCCAGCTGCTTGGAGGGGCTGCTAAATCAAGGAGCCGCAGGGCAGTGGGCTCCACACCGGGTGGTCTCTGACAGATACCTAGTGCATCCTGATTGACAGCTCCTGAATTAAAAGATGGCTATCTCTCCTCAGCCTGTCTACTGTCCCTATATGTTTTCATCCTGAAAATCACATAAGCTTTTATAGCTCAACATAGTCCACTGGACAATTGCCGCTGATAAATTTGAGCTCTGTGGTGACAAAATTGGGTGAGGATGTGACATTATTTCATAGGAGGACATTAAGTCAGAGGCAAATGGCTAGACTGAACCATGACTGTCCTGGTGTGCTGGTATAATATGGTGTTCAATATGGTGGGGAGTGTCTGCCTACAAGACCAACCGCATGGCCTTAGTGCACTCCTAAGATTTTACTTTTGTTTGTATGTATGTGTGTATATATCTCTATATGTATGTGAGCACGTACACATATATGTGGGTGCCCGTGGAATCCAGAAGGCACCACATCTCTGGGAGCTGGAGTTATAGGCAGTTATGAGCTGCCTGACTTAGAACCTAGGAACTGACCTTGAGTCCTCCACAAGAGCAGCGAGCACACTTAACCATGAAGCCATCTCTCCAACACACTTAATGCTTTATTTTTAATCTGCAAATTCTGAGGATTTTCTAAACTACTGCATGGGTACCCAAATCTCTGAAATTTGACAATCTTTGAGACACAGACTCCTTACAATCCCACAAACCAAACAATGACTGCAGGTCCCCATGTGTCAGAGGACAAACTTCTCTATGCCCATCAACAACTTTAACTACAGCCAAGGCACGAAGGATCAAACGCCACTTGGCTGAGTCTGTGCTTCGTATGTGAATTGCCCTCTGCAACCTACTTTTGGTTATGTTTTCTGATGCTCCAATCGAAAGCAATGCATTCTTCTCACTCTCCCAAAATGAGAGTGAATGGCAGAGACAATTCCTTATTAATAAGAACAGCCTGTACTTACTGAGCACTTGCATTAGGTCAGGTCAAAGTCATTCCCCTCATTTCTCAGGTTAGGGAACTGAGGCACAGAATGTTCAAGACACATGCCCGAGGTCTCACATTATCAACTACTTTATTAATTAAGGGGTCATAAACTGGATCAGGCCCTCTAGATAAGTGAGACAGTTGATTAGCTTCAACTATTTAGGAGGCCCCCAGGCAGTGGGACCAGGACCTGTCCTTGGTGCATGAGGTGGCTTTTTGGAACCTAGGGCCTATGCTGGGACACTTTACTCAGCCTAGGTGAAGGGAGGAGGGGACTGGACCTGCCTCAACTAAATCTACCAGGCTGAGCTGAATCCCCAGGGGAGTCCTTGCCTTGGAGGAGGTGGGAATGGGGGGTGGATTGAGAGGAGGGGGGTGGCAGGAGGAGGGAGGACAGGGGAATCTGTGGCTGATATGTAAAATTAAATTAATTATAAATTTTTTAAAAAAAGCTATCACAGCATCCCCAAAATTCTCAAAGACCTAACACAATAGATGTATATTTCTTACTCATATAACCATTTCTTGATGAGCAGATTGCTTTCTATGTGGTGATTCAGGGGTTCATGATCCTCCCAATATGTGGCTCTACTCATCTCTCTGGCTTTGCATTCTTCTGCATTCACCCAGTAGGTATGAGGAGGGGCCCAAAGAAGATACACCCACTTCTTGACCTCCTAAGCCTGGAAGCAACACTCATCAATTCTGCTTACCTTCCATGGGCAATAGAAAGCCATACAACTCAACTGGACACATCAAGTCGAGGAACTCCCAGCTTGGGGCTGCATGCAGGGTCTAAGTGATAGAAATGGGAATTGAAACCATAGGGCAATACAGGATTTGAACCCAGACAGCAAGGCCCCAGTGCCCAGGCCCTTAACATCACACTTCAGTTTTAAAGCTTGATAACTGACATCAAGATGAAATCTCATGCTAAAACTGGGCTGGGAACAATTTGCCCGATGGATACTTGAAAGGGGATGCAATCAAGTCTCAATCTCCAGAAAGGAAAATGTGACCCAATCACTTGTATGTGTAATTAAGGTCACACTCAGATGGAAAGGCCAAGCTACTACAACCCAGAAGCAACACATTATAAAATATTCGTGGACCTTTTGCCTGGTTTCCTTAATCCCAGCACAAATAAAACTGCTATTTGAATAACATCAATGACCTTCTCTAGCACACCATATTAGTTGCTCAGGCGCCACAAAAGTTAATTGGCTTAACTAAAGTCTTTTTAATTCTATATCCAAGATGTCCTGGAAATCGAAGGCAATCAATGAATGAGCCTGCAAGATCTGTAACGAGCTTAGAGCTAATGCTATTTGCAGCTGCTCAAGTGGTTTCTGTAGTTACAGAGCCCCAAACCAGAATGTATGTTAAGACCTTGCATCTGAAAGAACCTTTAACTCTGTCCCTTCCGAACTCTATATAAGAAACCACCAGTGTATAGCACAGCTGGACCTTAGGTTTCTAAGGAACCTGACTATGGAGAGCCACCATGATTAACAAACTGACCAACTCTCCTCCCTCCTGCTGAAGGGAGATGTTGATGCCTGAGTTTCCTGCCTCCTGAAAGCACCCTCTGTACAAAAGATGGGGGCATTCTGGGATGCAGTTCCCTAGGGCTGATATCAGAGGTGGGGAAAATGGTCTATAGTACCAGTCTTCTTCATTCAAACATCTTGCATCATTTCTCAGCCTTTTGGCACCCGTTAAGTGTAAAACACCTCTTCCCAGGCTACAGAAATGGCTCAGCAGTTAAAAGAGCTTGTTGCTCTTGCAGAAGATCTGAGTTTGGATCCCAGAACCCACATCAGGCAGCTCACAACCACCTGTAACTCCAGCTCCAAGGGATCCAACCTCCTCTTCTAGCCTCCATGGACAACCACACAGCTTGCACATGTACTCACCTAGTTTTACACACACACACACACACACACACACACACACACACACACACACACACACAAATAAAAATAAAATCTCAAAAAAAAAAAAACCCAAACATCTCCTTAACTCCCATTGCCCAGGAGTCTACGGGTCTTCTGGAGTTTGCAGTAAGGGGCCCTCTGATTTTATCCACGGCATAGCCCCCAAATGAGGTCACTACATCAGAGCCTCCTCTATGCCGAAATGAAAAACCATCTGAGCCCTCTAAAAATATCATCAACTTCAGAACCAGATGATTTTCTGGTAGATTTAGTTAAGCCCAGCACACAGAAGTTTTTCCTGATAGCTTTACAATCTTCGGGGTAATTCATTTCAAAGAGACCAGGGTAATCACATATTCCCAAGGGAGATACTAAGGAGTCTGGGGTTGGTAACAAACTAAATATTCCATCCCATCTTGATACTGGAAGTTCTCGGCCTCTTCTGATCTTTGTGTTTTAGGGTCAGAGAGACATGCCACAGTTATCAGATCTTCTATTTGTTTAAAAAAAAATTGTATATTTATGTAAAAACTCCTAGTCTAGCTCTTTAAATACTTCAGGACTCTGCAGTGCAGCTGCGCCCTCCAGGTTGGACATGGCCATGGCCATCTGGAAACACTGCAGGTTTCATGGCCTGCATGAGACTTTCGTGACATGTAGCCTATTAAAATTTCTTCATGGAGGGAGGGGTTGTGAGACTAAGGAAGTCTTCATAGAGCTTCATTAGGACTCTTCTCTGCCCCAGTCACCTTAGAAGGAGTCTTCAGTGGTGTGGCTGACCAGATGTCACCCAGGGGACATTCCGGTGTTACAGCTGTCCTCAGTCACCTATGCTCTTTTAAGTAACCCCAATAAACTCATGTATTCACCAAGCTGGACATGGGTAAAATCCTTTCTTTGGCCTGTTGCTACACTTCTCCTGGGGTGAAAAACAAACAAACAAGCAAACAAAACATTTTTATGTCTCCTCAGGAGAAAAATGGTCAACATGGTCAAATTCAAATGTCTCTATATATCCTTCCTCCCTAGTCATCATAATGTGAGGAAATCAGGACCCTCAGGTATGACACAGTCCTTGGCTCCTCATATTTCAGGTTATTAGTTATGGAATCGAGGCCTAAAAGCTGAAGAGGTAAAGAAATTAAGAAATGTCCACACATTACTCTTTTTCATCTTTCTTTTCTTTCTTGCTTGCTTTTTTTTTTTTTATAGAACTTGGTATTATAGCTCAGGCTAGCCTGGAATTCACTATGTAGTCCAAGCTGGCCTTGAACTTGATCCCCCTGCCTCAGTCTCCCTAGTGCTGGGTCTATCAGTATAAGCTAACACTCCTAACCTCTGTGTTACTCTTGAGATACAGGTTTCTGCAGCACTTTGAAGAATGCAGGGAAATTCAATTTTCTTTCCCCTTTTCTCATACGCTCACACATAAAATCACTATACCACACGTATTATTTTTAGGAAACTCTAAGCAGACCTGTAGTTTGCCCTTTCTTTGGGCTGGCAACCAGTTCCCAAATAAAGACATGGAGATTTATTAATTATGAATACTCCAGTCTTAATTTAGGCTTGTCCCATTGGCTCTTTTAACTTAATTTAACCTGTTTCTCTTCATGTATGTTTTGCCCCAGGGCTTTTTACCTTTCTTTCATTCTGTACGTCCTACTTTCCTGCTTCCTCTGTGTCTGGCTGACTGGCCCCAGTATCTCCCTGGTGTCTCTTTTTC
This sequence comes from Peromyscus leucopus, assembly GCF_004664715.2. NCBI lineage: Eukaryota > Metazoa > Chordata > Mammalia > Rodentia > Cricetidae > Peromyscus > Peromyscus leucopus. The sequence goes on along the minus strand of NC_051070.1, from coordinate 111,092,192 downwards.
TTTCTTCCTCAAGCCTAAATTCCTCCTCCTTACTCTTCCTGCCCTGAAGTCCCATTTATACCTCCTCCCTCACTATTGGCTATTCAGCTTTTTATTAGACCAATCAGATGTCTTAGGCAGGTAGGAAAAAACAGCAACACATCTTTACATAGTTAAACAAATATTCCTCAACAGAGACTAGTCAAAGTATCCATATAGTCCTTATTATGCCGTGCTCTGCCTTCAAGATGAGCAGCCTTGAGAGGACAAATGCCTCTGGCTGCTCCAGTCAATAAACTCAGAACCACTCTAAGAATTGCTTTCTTGTGGAAACACATAAGAAGAAAATTGTACTAAAACCAAGTCTTCAAATGCTTAAAACACAGATTTGTGGCACCCAACTACAGCTGTTTCCTCAGGAGCACACCACAGAGAAGATCAAGGGTTGATTCTATGGCCATTATGATCAGCAGTGTGGAAGATGAGCAAGAGCAGAGATGTCTGCATCAACCCAGACACGGTATGAAAACACCAGTGACAGCTACAGTGACAAAGTCACAGGCATTGCTGTGGCTTATCACCTCCATTTCCAAGTTAAGATGACAGTGAAGTTTGGCTAGAAGTTAGTGAAAATAAAAGAGCTGCGTTCCCCTCTCCTAAGCGCATAGCCCTCTTCAACCTTTCCATAGCTGGAACACGGGTTCAGAGTTTCCATGTCTTATTCATGAGCACCAAGAAGATCCAGAAATGTCTCCTGCTGTGTGAACAGAGACTGGGGTCAGGCTGTGGCACACAGGCAGCATCAAGACACACAATAGCCCTTGGCCTCTGCTGGTCCTTGTCACTAGGTCATGCGCAATGTCTTTCTTGTCACAGCCATCCTCATACTCACTAAATAGCTGCTAATAATATTGACCTCCTCCTGTCTCCATCTTCCAAGTACTGGATCCCAGGTGTGTCCTGCCACCCTGAGCCTATGTGCTTCTGGGGATTGAATCCAGGGCTCTGTGTACACGAGGTAAGCCCTCTACCAATGGAGCTATATCTGCAGCTCCATAACATCGTCTGAGCACTAGCATGTATTCACAATATAATTTAAGGTTTCTGGGTAGTAAACATACGGACTAAATTCAGGGCATCTCCTAAAATATGTAATTCTGTTTCTAGGTGGTTTTGCTGTCCATGTTAGTGTCTATTCGAATGTACGATTTTTCCTGGCTGTTCTGACAATAAACAATGATTTCTCTAATCAGGGAATGGCAAATACTGAGCTGCAAATATTTTATCTCAGTCCAGAGTCATAGAGTAGAATTAATAGAACTATAATTTCTCTCTAAATAACACTGGGTTATTCAGATTCTTCATGAAGAGCACACATCCATTCATTATTTGTGTGATTAAAATATATATAAAGTGTCAAATTCAAAGAAATGTACTAATAACTGATATAAAATGTAATAAATGTACTAAGAGGAGTGTGACAGACTCAGGTGTATGCAAGGGACATTAATTAAACAGCTCAAACAACCCTGGCCTTTGTCCCAGACTACCACTTACCATATCAAAAAAAAAAAAAGGCTCAACCAATGTCTATACAACTGTGTGCTATCACAGAAGTGAGTATATATACATTAAGATACATATTTTACAAGCAGATTGTGTTGAAAATGAAAGCCATGTAAAAAGATAAAGCTTGAGGCACAGTGAAATTCTGTTCACAGTGGGGCTGGGTATGCAGCAGAATTTGACAACTTTTGGTTTGGTTTTGTTTTCTAAATTCATTGTATGAGCATCATTTTCAAACTGGGAAAAATAAAGTCTGAGAGAAAGATAAATAGAAGGTATGGGAAGGCCTCCCATGCAGGTAAGCTGGCTCAGGGGCCCCATCCTGACCTCCCTACGAATCTTCCTAAAGTCTTTGAAGGTAAAATGAGACATGTTCCCTTGTATTATATAAACAAACCATGCTCTCTATAGGGAAAATAGACAGATGGCAAATAGAAGAATACAGAGAAGGAAAAAAAGAAAAAACTTTATTCCTGTTTCCCAAACCCTATCCCTTAGTTTACAGCACTATAAAATGTTATTTTAATATCAGATTATTTACACACACACACACACACACACACACACACACACACGTTGATACAGACTGCTTTAAAATAGTTTCTTACAGAAGTTAAGTAACAAAAATCTTCACCCTCTTACCACCAGAATGAAGATGGAGAATGTGAGGCCCCTCACCCCGAACCACTAGACCCTAGGAGCAGGATAGTTGAGGCAATATGCTGTGGGCTTCTTAAGGAAGAGGAAAGGGACATTAAAAGCAGCTGTTCTCAGCCAGGGATCACTTGTTCCTGCAGCGGCCCTTGGCAACATCTGGTGATATGGTAGGATTTCGGAACTGGGGAGCTGAGGAAACACTTGTCAGTTCAGACGTGGAGGTCAGGGCACCACTGACAACTCCCCATGATGCAGGGCACTTACCTGCAGCACAGACTTAAGTAACCCAAGAAGGCAGGGGTGGAGAGAAGCCAGGATAGAGAAATAATTTCCACAAGGAATGCCAAGAATACAAATCTTGATGGCTCTCGAGGCAGCAATGTCCCTCCAAAAACCAAAGTTCTGCCCAAAGCACCCCGATCAAAGAAGTGAGCCCTGTGCTCTTGCACGGAGAGGGTTTTGCCATCTATTAAGACACTCTCCCATTGCTGGACGTGTTTCTAGCATGGAAACACGACTCTGTGCCCTGCTTTGCCACCTGTCCTTATACTGCCAGGGTACAGACCCACTCATCGCAGAGGCAAGTCTTATTCTGCCTCGCAGTAGTTCAAGAGGAAGATGGAGGCCTCCTCCACGGAGAGCTTAGGGCACAGGGGTTCTGAATGGGACCCCAGTCACTTCACTGGCTCTCTGAGTTCTTGGAGATGGTGTCAGAGGCAGCCTCTGGCTCTGTTTCTCATCCGAAAAGTGGGAATGATGATTACAGCTCTCTGACGGGTTGCTGAGGAAGTTCTATGGATTTCTGTGTGTCGAGTGGTTAGAGGTAACAACATTTGCTGCTCTGGTTACCTTTCTCTCAGGCTAACATACATCCAGTCCCATGTGCCACGGATATACATGGGACTTGCATGCTAGAACCCCTTCCCACCTTATTCCGTCACTGTTTGTCACTGGTCATCTTCAGACCTGTAACCGCAAACTTCCAATGTTCATCTCTAGTGTATACTGACCACTACAAGACCTGGGGCCACCACCATCCCCTCAGCCCTCTACAGCCAATGCCTGTCAGCGACCTCCAGTGTGGCACTCGCTTCAAGGCAGCGGCAGGTCCCACCACAAAGGCAGCTGTCCTCTCTTGGCAGTCCCATGCCAGCACAGAGCAGGTGCACCCAACCAGTCACCCAATCTATCACGATAGCAGCTAATAGTAGCCATGCAGAGCCCGTGAGCCAGGATTCCCGTGAAGTGTTTTCTCACATCACTGCCTTCTCCAGACAGCTCTGGATATTGACAGCACTCTTGACAAGTGAGAAGTCCGGGCCTTTCTGAATGAACACCCTGGGTTTCAGAGTCACGCTTTGAAATTTCCTAAGGGTCAGCACACTGCAAAGAGTCTAGCTGCACATTCTATGCTGAGATGTGAACACACTCTGCTGTGGAAACTGTGCTTTCAAAATGGTCCCAGGAATTTCCTACATGCACTCATTTGGTAGAACAAGGAACTCTTCAACAAAGCAACACACATGTCATTGTATCCAGTGCCAAATTTCTCTAGCTATGACATCAACCAAGGAGACCCAGTGCTTTCTCCGAGGAACTCCTCTCACTGCAGAGACTCCAGGATGGGCCGAGAGGCAGAGGAGAAGATGGCAAGGGAGACACTGCAGGGAGCAGGCAGTCTATGTGTCTACCCCACACACCGGGAGGACCATAGAGAAAGCAGAAGTAACTGAGCGCAGCGATGACAGAACAGGGAGCTGCTGCGGAATGTCTTTCTGCATGCTGTGAATATGTGTTGCTCTGATGGTTGATAAATAAAGCGACATTGGCCTATGGCAGGGCAGGATAGAGCCAGGCCTGGAAAATCCAAGGGAGATAGGAGAGAAGAAGGAAGAGTGGGGCAGACGCTGCCAGCCGCCACCAGGAGAAGCAAGACGTAAAAGTACCGATAAGCCACAAGACACGTGGCAAAGTATAGATCTATAGAAATGGATTAATTTAAGATATAAGAGCTAGCTAACAAGAAGCCTGCCATGGCCATAGTTTAAAAATAATATAAACCTCTGTTTATTTGGGTCTGAGCGGCCACAGGACCAGGCAGGACATAGGAAAACTTCCAACTACAGGGAGCAAAGTGAGAGGACAGCAGAGAGGATAACATGGTCCAAAGAACTGTATGCGCATGACTGGATGGAGGAGGTAAGCTGAGAGAGGAAAAAAAAAAGAGGAACGGGCCATTGTGAGAGACTGACATCATAATCCATCAATTAGTGGAATCTGGGCATAGCTTCCCCCTGGTACACATCTACTTCTGACTTGAGGGAGGGAGAAGACTCATAGGATTGAGGAAGCCAAAAGTACTTAACAATCCTCAGGCAGCTCAGAAAGTTACAAGATTCACCAGGTCCATCCCTCAAGTTACATAAACAGCAGACAGTCACTGGGAGGAGGGACTCTCCAGTGGAGATGCCTGCAAACTGCACAGGGAGCTCCTGGATACAGCTTTCATGAGTTATCGCCCATGGTACACTGGGTTGTTTGGTGATGGATCTGCCTTTGAATCACCCAGGCTCCCGTGGGGGGAATATGATCCAGTTAACTCTAGTACACCAAGCTACACTTGGATGGAATGGTTTCTTTCGTTTGCCATCCATACCTCTGCTGGAGTGAATGGAGGTTTGCTCACATCTCCCCATATCCAATCAGAATTTGTGAAAAGTAGCCCTATGTTGAGCATTTCCAGCTGCTCACAGGTTGTTAGGAGACAAGTATAGACATGCAGAGAATGCATGCTCAGCTGTGAGGATGCATGCATGCTCAGCTGTGGGGATACCTTTGGAGAACATTCTAGAAAAACTAAGCAGGAAATCAATAATTAGAGGAAGGGGGCCTGCAAGGCAGCTCCAGGGGGTAAAAGTGCTTGTTGCCAAGGCTGACCACCTCAGGACAACCCCCAAGACCCAAATGACAGAATGCAAAAACCAATCGCCAAAAAACATCCTCTGACCTCCACAAGTACCATGGCAGGCATCAATATATCCATACACCCATGCATGAGCCACCATACTTGGCTCCATTTTGTCCTGAGGCCTTTGTGAATTATTTTGTGGATGCCCAGTCATGTACTAAGAAATTCACTCAGCTAAAACACCACCTTCAAATACTCAAAAAGCAAGGTGGAAAGCCCACACCACAAACAAAAGATGGTTTGAAAGCAGATTTCTAAACCATCCCAGCCATTTCTAAACCTCCCATCTCTTGTGCTCTCACTAAGAAGTAAGAGCCCCGGAGGCCACGTCTCAATTTTACCACACCTGAGAGTTGAAAGAATTATTCCTGGAGGAAAAAAATCACAAGGCTTTAGAAGCCTCAATTGTAAGGAGTTGCCAGTAAGAGGAAAATGTGTTGCTCAAATGCCCAGATTTCTTATGAAATTAAATACAATAGTAAGGATTTTAGTAAATCTAGGCTTGGTGTTAAAAAAAAAATCATGCGAGCTAGTAGAGGCTAAGTCAGGAATCCAAAACGAGAAATAAGGACTGCATAATGCTGTCTCTGTCTTTCTTTTATTGGCTTTTGCAGTTCTGTTTCAGAGAAGTGCTTTCTTCTGTTACATTGCATATTCTGCAGCGTACTTCAAATCTACATGATGATGTTTGAACAATGGTCCAGGTGGAAGACATATGCTTGTGTAAGCCATGATTCATCTTGTCTAGATATGTGTTGATATAAAGGCAATACATCACCAAGTGAGTCATCAACTCTCTTTCCCCTGTAGCCTACAAAGAACTGTTCCTCAAGTGTGTGTGTGTGTGTGTGTGTGTGTGTGTGTGTGTGTGTGTGTATTCATGTCATGTATGCATGTTTTATATTGTGGGGCAAGATGAACTGAATCCTGGCAACAAAACTAGAAGGGATTGTTTCAATGGGTAAATAGACCAATTTTTATTTGGAAATACTAATAATGACAATACTTTTGCAATTTTAATAATATTAATTTCTTATATTCAAAAAACCTTTTCCCTTTCCCTAAATTTTACTAAATGATTGCAACTTAAGGAGAGGGAGGGAGAGAGGGAGAGAGGGAGAGAGGGAGAGAGGGAGAGAGAGAGAGAGAGAGAGAGAGAGAGAAAGAGAGAGAGAGAGAGAGAGAGAACACCCAAGGGCCTTATACATCCTAGACAGGTGTTATACCACTTAAGCTATTAATATGACCCAATGGATAAAACACTTCCCTTACAACTGTGAGGACTTGAGTTAGGCTCCCCAGACCACATGTTCAAAGCTGGACATGGTGGTAAACACCTGTGATTCTGGCAATGGGGAAATGGCAAGAGCAGAGAGGTAAGTCTCTGGAAGCTGCTGGGAGGGTTAGCTAGGCCCATGTGGCAAAATTCTAGGCCAATGAAAGGTCCTGTCTGAAACAAAAGGAAGAAGGCGGCTCACGATAAATATCTGAGGTTGTCTTCTGGCCACCAGATGTGATCTGCGCCCCCATGGGGAGGGGGGGAGGATAGGAACTGTTAACAGTGGTATTTTAGGCCTTATGTATTCCCTGAAAGCAGAATAGTTGAAAGTCAAATATATAATTAGAGATTCATTTACCATATAAATGGAAGGAAAGGGGGGAAAGCAGGAGGAAGAGGCTGGAGTAAAAACTAAAGCAATGGTCAAGAGGGTGCCTGAGCTGACCTACTCTGGTGATCGGATGGCTGAATACCCTAACTGTCATCATAGAACTCTCATCCAGTGACTGATGGAAGCAGATGCAGAGATCCACGGCCAAGCCCAGGTGGAGCTCCAGGAGTCCAATCAATGAGAGAGAGAAAGAGAGAGAGAGAGAGAGAGAGAGAGAGAGAGAGAGAGAGAGAGAGAGAGAGAGAGGAGAGAGAGAGAGAGAGAGAGAGAGAGAGAGAGAGAGAGAGAGAGAGAGAGAGAGAGAGAGAAGGGATTATATGAGCAAGAGATATCAAGACCATGATTGGAAAAAGCACAGGGACAAATAGCCAAACTAGCAGAAACACATGAACTGTGAACCAGTAGCTGAGGAGCCCCCATGGAACTGGACCAGGCCCTCTGGATAAGTGAGACAGTTGAATAGCTTGATCTGTTTAGGAGGCCCCCAGGCAGTGGGACCGGGTCCTGTCCTGGGTGCATGAGCTGGCTGTTTGGAACCTGGGCCTATGCTGAGACACTTTGCTCAGCCTTGGTGCAGGGAGGAGAGGATTGGACCTGCCTCAACTGAATGTACCAGGCTGGGCTGACTCCCCAGGGGAGACCTTGCCTTGGAGGAGGTGGGAATGGGGCGTGGATTGTGGGGGGAGGCTGGGGGGTGGAAGAAAGGAGGACAGAGGAATCTGTGGCGGATATGTAAAATGACTAGAAAATCTTTTATATAAACTTAAAAAAAATAACAGTAAGAGAGTTCAGAGTCATGTCAGGGACTGACAATACCCCACCCTTCTCTAAGCAGCAGACTATATCCTAAAGACAAAGAAATCATAGAGATTATCAGAAAAATCAATAAGCCTTTATAAGTTAATGAGTCAAACAATCCAACCCAACATCCTCTGAAAGGGTCAGATACAGGAAATTCAGAGAAGGGGTCACATGACAGGGACTGCCTGTGGCACATCCCACCCCAAGGGCTCCACCTGCCCACAGGGCATCGCATCCCATATCATGTCTGTCCATCAGGTAATCTGCCAGGTTCACTGTCCATGGACAAGGCGGGAGCCAGAGGCAGTGCAGGACATTAAGGGTGGGATGAGCAAAGAGCTAGCCCAAGGCTCCTGTCGAAAGAAAGAACTTCCCTGGTGAGAAGGAACGATCTTAGCCCTGGCTGCAAATCATTCCTATTAAATTCTAAACTAACATCTTTGATTAGAGGAGGGGAAATCCTCTGAATCACTGGAGTACAAAAGAAGTGCATTGAATGTTGAAAGGGGGAAAAAGGAGGGGATAGTAGCCTTTGTGTAGGCTCTACACCACGCCATGCTCATCAGCCCTGAGATCCTCCCCGTGATGGAGAAACACCACCGGGCAAGAAGCAGCAACAAAACACTTGCAGGTTTCAATTACCAAATATTTATCTTCCAAATAAATCTTGTGTCTTCTAACCCTTACAGAAAATCGATTTGTTAATTCACTTCAATCTCATTCTATAACGTCTCCTTTTGTTAATCCTCTGTCCCTGGGGGACTCTTGGCAAATCTTGTCACTAATCCGTTTTTTGAAAAAGTTCCTTTTTCTGAATTCAAGGTGAATTGCCCTTAATAAACAAGCCCTGCGTTTATCTGCCTTTGCTTACATTTGGCTTGCATGCTATGGGCTCTGGTTAAGGGGCGCTTCCTTTGCCTTCCCATTTCCTTGTTATCACGGTACTTCCTGTCATCCATGAATCGTTCCTTAAGCACAGTGGTAGACTACAAAGAATTAACTAGGAAAATAAAAGGGGGAATCAAAAGAAGAAAACCCTGAAACCTCAGAAACAGAAAGTGGAAAGTAACTTCAAAAGGCAGTATTTGGGGTCATAGCTCTGTTGGTAGAGTGCACACACAAGACCCTGGGTTAGACCCCAGCACCGCATAAAGCAGGTGTGGGGTGTGGTGGCACATATATATAACCCCAGCATTTACAAGGTGGAGGCAGGAGGATCAGAGGCTCAAAGTTATCTTTGACTACATAATAGGTTAAAAAAAGAAAGCCATGGTATATACCACCTAGGCCAACACTGTCCTTGTAAACCTAAGAGGGCAGGGATCACAGAGTGACACTGGAGTTCGCCCAGGTCTTGATGCTGCAGCTCTGTCCTAGGCCAGAAGCAGGAGTGAGCCTGGGCTCTCCCCATCGGCTACATTTTAGTTTAGTAGTAAGGCACTGTCTTTATTAAGGATGGGGCCACATATTTGAAGGATAACAAGTATGAATCCCATGAGTCTACAAACGAACCAAACTTTCCCAACCAGCTAGAGGAGTAGCAAAATTTCCCATCACAAATGAACACAAAGACCCGTGGAGGCTGTGACCGATCCCAGTGTCTCTTAGAAGTGGCGGAGCATCCAGCTAGGCTCAGATGCCAAGCCCATTTTTATTATGCCCTAGAAACAAACCTAAAGTGGAATACACTCATTGTGAAGATGGTTGACCTGTACCAGAGTTCCAGCACAGGCCGGGTACGAATGCTGAACTCAGGAAACCTCAATATCCCGTGGACAGAAGTCAAGGCCAGTCAAATTATTTTGCTACTTTGTTCTTTTGTTTTTGTTTGATTTGTTTTGTTTTGGATTTGAGTTTTTTTCACTCAACTTTTTCTCTTTGAAGTGCCTATCTGCCTCACTCTCCCCAGCCAACCTCTCCTTTGTCAATATCCAGGTCAAGGGTCACCAACTACAGGAAATCCTCTCATTCCCTGGGGTCTCTTGGACCAACCTCACTGGTACTTGGTGTTACGGGTCCATCTTCTGGTTGGCAGTGCATCATCACAGAACCTGGCTTACTTTAATCTGATAGGAAGGAGGGGTGTTCAAATGCAGGCTCTGATGTCCGTTCTGGATGAGGCTACAGACTTTGGTACCTCTAGTTCCTAAGTGATGCCAAGGCTATTGACCCATAAACCACCACTTGATTTAAAGAGAGAGGTCTGTGGGTTCCGTTTCTGTATCACCACTGCAGGGGCATTTGGACATGTCGGGGAGGGAGCAATTCGTTGACGAAATAAAGACTGGTTGCTGCCCAGGTGCTGAGTGGCGCCGCCGCTTGTCTACTTTTTAAAAATGATTAACATCTTGTTTGGAAGCCAAACATAATGATTCACACCAGTAATACCAGCATTTGGGAGGCAGGAGAAGTACTGGAACTTTGACGTCATCTTGGTCTATTATAGCAAGTTCCAGGTCAGGCAGGGCTGTATTACAAGACCCCATCTCAAAAAAAAAAAAAAAAAAAAAGTCCAACATTGGTTATTATACAAAACAGCCCATTTGAAAAAGTGGCCGGTCACGAGCCAAGGCCTTAGTCTATGCTCTGAGTTGATTCTCTCCATACTCAGCTGACTCCCACTCTGCTTGATACCATCCTCAGCATCTCAAATTGCTCCCAAGTTAAAAACAACAGGTGAGAAAACATGATATTCTGGGGAAAAATAAATGAGGTTGTCAGCGTTCTCGGAAATTTATGGTGCCAATAGGCCTACTGGCCTCCCTTCGCCGCAGCCCGGTTTATGAAATCACAATACTGCACAGCCTTAACCTTCCCCCCAGGGGCTAATAATGCTAGCAGTAATGGCCGCTCAGCAGAGCCTTGAGCTCACTGAGCATCTGCCCTGCCTGAACACTGTTCCAAGGGCTCCTCATAAAACAAAGTGGTTTAACCCCACGACAATCCAGGGAAGGAGGCACAATTGTCACCTCCAGTTCACCAAGGGCCAGCATGGCCACACAGAATCCCAAAAGCCCAGAGTTGGTTCGTAACTGGGCAAAATTGAAACCCAGGCTATCACCCCCTCATAATCATGCATGTGTGCAAGACAAGCGCTGTGGCCATTCCAAGGTAGGCTGGAGGAAAGATAAATTCTGGCACCTAAATAAAAATCTGTAATGGGGGAGGGGGGCTGAAGACACAGCTCAGTGGTGAAGCATTGGCCATACAAGCATGAGAACCAGAGTGTGGACTCCCAGGACCCATATAAAAGCCAACTCATACTGGCTTGCCTACAATTCCAACCCTGGGTAGGTGGAAACAGGTATCGCCAAAGCCAGCTGGCCAGCTTAGCTAAAGAGCTTCAACTGGGAGACCCTGCCATAATAAAGAGTGCAGAAAAGTGATCAAGAAAGTCTCCCAATGTCAGTCTAAGACCGGCACACCCATGTGCAATAACATACACACACACACACACACACACACACACACACACACACACACACACGCAAAGCACCTACACACAAGTAAGAACATGCACACATAGCATACCCACACCACACTATGCATACATGTAAGTAAACAAATAAAAAATTCTATTCGGGAAGTGGAAGAGTATTCCCCAGAGTCCGTAGGAAGGTCCCTCCAAAGAGGTCAGATCCACCCAAGTCACCACTGGGGTGTCCACTACATTCCCATTTTATTCATGTGTCCTTTACTTTGCATGGAGTACATTTCTCTCTTTTCCTCCACAATACAATTCATTCTCTCTCTCTCTCTCTCTCTCTCTCTCTCTCTCTCTCTCTCTCTCTCTCTCTGTGTGTGTGTGTGTGTGTGTGTGTGTGTTGGCTTTTTTAGTTAAAAACAAGAGAGATGAAGCTTGAAACCTAATTAAGGAAATGGCCCGTGAACAAAGAAAACAGCCAGGGATCATTATTCAAATGGCAGCCTCTCTTTTCATTTTTGAGGGGAAGCTAATGACTGCTCTGCAGTCCAGTGGCCTCTGCATCATCTCAAGCACACATCCCGTCATTAGAGGATAATGTGAGCAATTGGAAAACACGGTGGAGAAGAGCGTGCACAGATCCCTGTTCTCACTTAAAGGCTGTGTTGATGGTTTAAAATAAAGACAAATGTTATCCTGGGAGATGCAGAACTGCCCGTGGCCAAAGCCATTCATCTTATGGCGGTAAAATGCCCTCCCTAAGAGAATGAGGGCTTGTGTATGGGGCCAAAGGCAAGAAATGAGAAAGCAGCCAGTCTAGCTGTGTCTTCCCAAGAAAGAACTGCATTGAGGCATCTGTGAAAGTGAATTAAAAGGAGCAGTGAGAGATACAAAGCAAAAGAAACTCCCTGGAGAAGATCTGGGAGTTGCTTCTCCAGAATCCGCCGCCATCTGTTGACTTCTATCCGTTCTGACAGCCAAGTCCAGGTTACACCCTTACCCCGACAACTAAACATCTTCTCAGTGCTGCCTGCCTGAGTCCTCACTGGCAGCCATTCGCAAAGCTACCCTAAGGTGCACACACGCCTTTCTGAGGCTAGGCAAAGCTGGACACAGCCCGGGAGACCTCCTCCACCTGCACTGGCTGACGTCCCCACCCCTGTCCATCAATACCCATCATGCTCTCATGCTCTAGCCCTGCTGAACTCCACCCATCAGAGTTCAGTCATTTCTTGAGTTCTAGGAGGGAGACTTGAAGCCTCTGCAGTGAAAGCTCCCTGTCCCTAAGGTCCCCCTCACCCCTCCATCCCCAAGTTCCCCTCACCTAGCTGTCCCCTGAAAGTGAGATCTGCTCTGCTTCTCCACAAGTCCTGATTACCTCCCTAGCCTGGAGGAGAGAACCCCTGGATCACCATGCTCTCCTAAGACTGCCATGGACCCCATCGGAGTCCTTGTCACCCTTGCGTGGTTTTGTAAGGACTCTTTAAATGTGCCTCCTCCTTCCTAACCCAGGGCACACATCACCAGGCACAAATAGGCAATCTATTTAGCCTATAATCATTACCCTCTCCTTGATGCTATATACATAAAACATAACGTTTGGTATTTTCAGTCCGGCTTATTTTACCTGGTGTGGTGCATCTGAGTCAACCATGTTTCTGCATATGCCAACAACACGCTCCTTTATATTACTAAACAGCATTCCAATACATGGATGTACCACTGTTTGTCCTACTTGAAAGGTATTTGAGCTGGCCTCAGTTTTAGGCTGTTACAAATCAGCTAACACAACCACTCAGATACAGATAGTTCAGTGCACATAACTTGTATTTGTTTTGAATACATACTTCAAAGTAAAATGGCTACAGATGCTTGGGTATGCACTCAACTTCTAAGATATTGTCAAACTATTTCTCAAAGGGGTGACATAAATTCACAGTAATATATGATCATCCTATTTATTCTGCAGCCTCCCTCAACATTCAATATTTGGGGTTCTGAATATTGGACATTTTCATAGATTTATAGTTATGTCTCCCTATGCAACTGCCATGTGTTTTCTTGATGACTAATGATGTTTAACACATTTTCTTAGACATATTTACCATTTGTACATCTCTGGTAGAATGTCTGTTTAAGGTCATCCAACTTAACTGTTGTGGTTTGAATACCACATAGGCCTATGTGTTTGATGGAGGTTATGGAACCTTTAGGAGATTGAGCCTTGTTGGAGGAAGTTGGTCACTGAGGGTGGGAGTTGAGGTTTTACAGCCTGACCCCCATTTCCTATTCTCTGTCTACTTCCTGAGTGCCCAGACACTGTCATCCGCCAACCGCCTGCTCCTGCCACATTGCACACCCCGCCTGTTACAAGGTTTCCCCCCACCCTAGCGGCCTCTGTAGCTAGAGTTTTCCTGCCTTGCCCACAGTCAGGACAAATCTTTGTCACCCGCCAGTCCCACAGCCGCTCAGACCCAACCAAGTAAACACAGAGACTTATATTGCATACAAACTGTATGGCAGTGGCAGGCTTCTTGCTAACTGTTCTTATATCTTAAACTAATCCATTTCCATAAATCTATACCTTGTCATGTGGCTCGTGGCTTACTGGCATCTTCACATTCTGACCCCTTCTGCCTTCCTGTTCTTTCTTTTCTCCTCTCTGTTAGTCCCGCCTATACTTCCTGCCTAGCCACTGGCCAATCAGTATTTTATTTATTGACCAATCAGAGCAACACATTTGCCATACAGAACATCCCACAGCAGGCCTCTAACCCTCTGGGAGCATAATCAAAATCAAAAAACAACAAACAAACCAAAGCCCCTTCCTCCCTTGAGTGGTCACTGTCAGTTGGGATCACAGCAACAGAAAAGAAGTAAGGGCAACTGTGTTGCTGGTTTTCTTGTTCTTGGGTTTCAAACATTCTTTACATGGTCTAGGTACAGTCCCAGTGCCATAGACTGGCAAATAGTTCCTGCTTCTCCACAGTCTGTTCTTGTCTTGCCATGTTTTGAATAGTGTCATGTGAAAAGCAAACTTAAGTGTTCAATATGGTGATATTTTATTTGTGCTGAAATGTGATTTTTATTTGTATGTTAATAAATAAAGTTGCCTTGAGATCAGAGGTCATAGCCATTTAGCAGAAGTCTGACAGTGGTAGCACACACCCTTAATCTGATCACATGGCAGGCAGAGTCTCTGTGTGGTCAAGGACACAGCCAAGCATGATGACACATGCCTTTAATCCCAGTACCAACCATAGGGACCTGGAGGTCTGTATAGACAGGCAGTGACGAGGAAGTCATGTGGTTGGGTTTAGAGCCAATGAGAAGGCAGAACAGAAAGGCAATAAAGAGATAGGACATAGGAAGAAGGTCTCTCAGGGGAAGTGACAGCAGAAAATGGTAAGCTAAAGGGAGTCGTGGCTCTTGCTCTGATCTCTCAGACTTTAACTCTGTTTTTGGCTCTGTGTTTCTTATTTACTAAGACCGTTTAGAATTTCATCTATAGTTCAAACAATTGTAAGTTTGTTTGGTTTATCTTTTAATGCATCAGATTTCAGTGTCAAGTTTAAGAACTTTTATGCCTGATTCATGATCACAAACTTTCTCTTGTGGTTTGTTTGTTGTTGTTTTCCTAGAAATTTTGCTGTTCTACATTTTTTAACTGGGGTTGATGATCCATTTTGAGTTAACGTTCATATAAAATGTGGAGGTTGAAGATTATATATTTTACAGACATCTTAGGCTTTCTAGCACCAGTTAGTTCAAACTAACATATCTGAGAGGAGGGGAGCTTTGAAATCTGTTTAATGTTAGCAGAGTGTAGCGATTTAAATGAGAAACATCCCTCATAGGGTTCCCATTTGGTGGACCTGTTTGGGGAGGCTTTGGAGGTGTGGCCTTGATGGAGGAATTGCATTACTGGGGGTGGACTTAAAAGGTTAAAGCTTTCAGTTTGTTCTCTTCCATGTAGTGATTACAGGTCAAGGTGTGAGTGCTCAGCTTCCTGCATTACACCATGCCCACTTCTGATGCCACACCCCCTCCCTTCTGTATGAACTCCTATCCCTCTAGAAATGTAAGGCAAAGAAAGTCTTTCCTCCTTAAATTGCCTTTATCGTGGCGTTTTATCTCATCAACAGAAAAGTAACTACTACACAGAGTCACGTCAGCAGTTCACAATTTCATTAGAAAATAAAGGTGACAAAACTATCTTCCCAACACATTAGGCACAGGACTTAAAATGAAACAGTGTCAAAATGTTTGTGAACAAGGTTCTTCTTCTCCATCCAGTCTTGAGTTCATGCATTATCTTCGCGGTGGTAAAATATGCCTGGCAGGAAATACTCTACCCCAGCCACTCCGAGCATGCCATCTTGTGTCACTAATTTTTGCTCACCATGTTGTACAACCATGACTGCTTCCGGAAAGTTTTCATCATCCCAAATGGAAACTCCACTGCCGTTCAACACCATCCATCTCCTCCCCTCTGCCAAGCAGCTGGCTGCTCTGCTGGGCGACTCTGCTCTAAGGGGTCGCCTCCACTGGCTACTCCATACAAGAAGAATCCCTGTGGTGTTTGTTCCACTAGACACAGCATTCCAAGGTCCATCCCCATGGTACCGTGGAATAGCATCCCTTGAACACATTTACCATGTTTGACTCTTCAGGTGTTGTGTTGAGGGTACCTGAACTGTTCCTATTTCTTGGCTGTTCTGACTAATGTCACGAAGCACACTGCTGTGCCAATGTCGCTTTGAGTCCTTTCTTTGACTCCTTTTGATTGGATACTTACAACTGAAGTCACTGAGTCCCGTAGGGATTCTATTTTTAACTTTTTGGTGTTTCACCCAACTGTTTACCTTAGCAATTTGTCATTTATATTCCTGCCAGCAATGTAGGAGGCTTCTCATTTCTCCCATCTTTGCCAACATTTATTATCTAGCTTTCTGTTTATGATTATCCTATGAGTGTGGGGTGGCATATCACAGAATGGTTTTTAAAACTCCATTTAATTAAGAGTGTGGGAGGGAGGGACATGGAGGGAGGGTAGGAAGAAGGGAGAGAGAGATTGTATAGACTTAGAGAAGTGGAGGTTAGAGGGCAAAGTTGGTTCGCTCTTTCAACCATGTGGGAACCATGGATGTCATCAGCCTTGGCAGCAAGCACCTTTATCTACTGAGCCATACTGCAGCCCTCAATGTGATTTTGATTTATATTTTCTGGAGATCAAATGAACTGAAGCATCTTTTTATGTGTTTATTAGCCACTTATCTATCTTCTTTGGGAAAATGTTCATGCTGATCATTTACCCATTTTTAAGTTTGTCTTTTCATTATTTGGTTGTAAGAATTCTCCATATATTCTAGATATAAGCCCTTTATCGTATTTATATATATATAAATGTGATTTTTAACTATTTTCCATCTTGTAAGGTATCTTTTTACTATTATTTTCTTAATTTCATTTTATGTGTATGAGTGTTTTGCCTGAATGTGTGTCTGTACACTACATGAGTGCCTGGTACCTATAGAGTCCATCAGATTCTCCAGAACTGGAATCACAGACAATTGTGAGCCACCATGTGGGTGCTGGGAATTGAACCCAGATCCCTGCAAGAGCAGCAAAGCAAGTGCCCTTAACCATTGAGCCATCTCTCTAGACCTCTTTCCCTTCTCTTTCTTTTTTTTTTTTTTTTTTTTTTTTTTTGAGACAGGGTTTCTCTGTGTAGTTTTGGTGCCTGTCCTGGATCTCACTCTGTAGGCCATGCTGGCCTCGAACTCACAGAGATCCTCCTGCCTCTGCCTCCTGAGTGTTGGGATTAAAGTTGTGCGCCCAGCCTTCTTTCCCTTTCCTTGATAGTGGTTTTTGCAGCAACAAAAGGTTTTATATTAACTCTTTTCTACTTTGTTGTTTATGCTTTTGCTCTCATGTCTAAGAATCTATTGCCATGTCCAAGGCCATAAAGATTCAAATCTATGCTTTCTTCTAAGAGTATTACACTCTTAAGTGGTACATGTAACCTTTGGAGTAACATTTAGGGTTTACATTTAGCTTTTGCATGTTGTATGAAGCTCAGATTCTTCTCCATATGGCTCTGCAGCTATACCAGCAACTGTGAAAAGGGCATTCTCTCCCCTACTAAACTGGCTGTGTATATAAGGTCTATTTGGAGTCTCCCTGTGAAACCAGTTCTTTAAAAAAAAAAAAAAAAACTTTAATGTTCAGGCATACTGAACATTAATTACCCATGTGCTCAGTCTTTCTGGGATGTCTCATGTTCCTCTACTTCTAGTACAATATCCTATTCATAACAGGAGCTTTATAGTCAAGTGATGATGGATGGATGGATGGACAAAGGTGTGGATGGATAGATGGGTTCTCTCCTTCCTAAAACACTATTTTGTGAGCATGGCCTGCATTCTCCTTCCCTTGAGCAACTATCTCCAGCTGTCCACCCATGCTTTAAGAACAGCGCACAGCTTGTGATTTCAGAAAATTTGGAAACCTAACACAAAGCCCTATCAAGTGGACAATATACACAGGGAGACGCAGCGATGAGGAAATCAGCTGCTACACCCTGGTCCTGTTCTGTGCAACGGGTGACGGCACACTTACACGTGTACAGGAGTTACTGCTCGCCAGCAATGTCTTTGAGAAGATCACACACCCCAATAATGCCGTGCCACAAAACATCAATGGCAAAAACGTGGCACGGGGTTCTGAACGGCCACTTGGGCTTTCAGAAGAACCAAAGTCAAAGAACAGACAAAAGGCTAGTGTCTCCAGAAGAGGAACCTCAACAGGAATTCCTAAGAGCAGCATTGAGAC
This sequence comes from Peromyscus leucopus, assembly GCF_004664715.2. Classification (NCBI taxonomy): domain Eukaryota; kingdom Metazoa; phylum Chordata; class Mammalia; order Rodentia; family Cricetidae; genus Peromyscus; species Peromyscus leucopus. Next base: position 111,074,293 of record NC_051070.1, on the reverse strand, counting down.
AAGCTTACACATGAACACACCATTTTCCTTACCCACCCAAGAAATAGAACAGTAAACGCGCCTGCAGCTGATTTTAAATTTGTGCAGAGAGGGTGAGAACAATGACTTTTTCCTTCTTTAAACATGTGATGCTAGTTGCCAGTAAAGCAGGAAGTTGACATAAAGAAAATACAAAGATCAATTATAGCCCTCAAACCAATTTGAAATTGTCTTTTAGCATATAGGTTCTTACAATGTTTTTTTGTTTGTTTGTTTGTTTGTTTGCTTGCTTGCTTGCTTTCGAGACAGGGTTTCTCTGTGTAGTTTTGGTGCCTGTCCTGGATCTCGCTCTATAGACCAGGCTGGCCTTGAACTCACAGAGATCAGCCTGGCTCTGCCTCCCAAGTGCTGGGATTAAAGGCATGCGCCACCGTCGCCCAGCACAATGTTTTATTTCATTTTATGTGTTTTTGAGACAGGGACTTACTATGTCTTACCACTGTTTTCTATCCCTCTGTGAATGGTCTATACACAATTTCCTCATATACTCTTTTAAGATCTGGGGTTTTTTCCCCCCATATATCAAGAGTACTATTAGTAACTGCTATAATCCCAGCACTCAAGAGACTGAAGGAGGAGGGACACCAGTTCCAGGGCAGCCTGGGCTACGTAGCAAGAAAACAACAATTAATAACAACAATGATAACAGCAACAATGAAGGCAAATTCATTGTATTCTGACCCCGTGACTGCTGTCCAGTGTTCCAGCGCATTGAAGAACCATTATCTACAGAAGCAATCTCTTCATTTAGAACATCACCCTCTCTTACAAGCAGGGCTACAGTAAATAAATATCCTCCTCTGGTTCTCCTTTCAGGAAAATTAACGACACCAGCAATGTGATGGCTGGCTCTGTGGGAAGCACCGGGACTGGAATTGATCTCTTCCAACCTAACTCATTTCACACATCTTATTTTTACATATCACTATTATATCTAACTCTTGTCTATCAAGATATTGATGTTTACTGCTCAGAATATGCCCTACACCAACTTTAAAATGAAGAAAACTATGACTTTAGTTGATCTATATAGAAATAATTTTAGTGGTTTCTCAGAAAATTGGGAATCAGTCTTCCTCAAGACCCAGCTATACCACTCTTGGGCATATACACAAAGAATGCTCAATCATACCACAAGGACACATGCTCAACTATGTTCATAGCAGCATTAGTCATAACAGTCAGATCCTGGAAACAACCTAGATGCCCCTCAAATGAAGAATGGCTTAAGAAAATGTGGTACATATATACAATGAAGTACTACTCAGCAGAGAAAAACAATGACATCATGAAATTTTCAGGCAAATGGATAAAACTAGAAAATATCATCCTAAGTATGGTAACCCAGCCTCAGAAGGACAAACATGGTATGCACTCACTTATAAGTGGATACTAGATGTAAAGCAAAGGATAACCAGACTACAACCCATAGCTCCAGAGAAGCTAGCTAACAAGAGGACCCAAGGAGGGATGCATGGATCACCCTGGGAAGGGGAAATAGATGAGATCTCCATGAGTAAACTGGGGATGAGGGGTGGGCAATGAAAGGTAGGGGATGGGGGAATGAGAACATAAGGGAATGAGAGGTCGAGCTGGAACATGGATTGAGTAGGAGAGCAATAAAAGAGATACCATGATAGAGGGAGACACTACGGGGATAGGGAGAACCCGGATGCTAGGAAAGTTCCCAGGAATCCACAAGGATGACCCCAGCTTAATAGTGGAGAGGGTACCTGAACTGGCTTACCCCAGTAATCAGATCAGTGAGTACCCTAACTATCATCATAGAGACTTTCTCCAATAATTGATGGAAGCAGATGCAGAGATCCACAGCTAAACACCAGGCCGAGCTCCAGGAGTCCAGTTGAAGAGAGGGAATATGGATTCTATGAGCAAAGGACATCAAGATCATGATGGGGAAACCTACAGAGACAACCAAACCAAACCAATGAGAACTCATAAACTTTAGACCAACACTTGAGGAGCCTCCACAGGAGGGGACTAGGCCCTCTGCATAAGTAAGACAGTTGTGTATCTTGATCTGCTTAAGGGGCCCCCTGGCAGTAGGATCAGGATCCATCCCTGGATTTTTGGAGCCCACTACCTATGGTGGGATACCTTGAAAAGCCATGAGGCAAAGGGGAGGAGCTTTGACCTGCCCCTACCAAATTGAACAGGCTCTGCTGACTCCCCATGGGAGGCTTACCTTCTTGTAGGAGGGAATGGGGGGTGGAGGGTGAGGGAAGGCTGGAGGGGTAGGAGGAGAGAAGAGGGGGATCTGTGATTGGTATGTAAAATGAATAAAAAAATGTAATAAAAAAGAAATAATTCTAGTTATTATACAAAAGTTACAGAACAAGCAGAGTTCCCCCACACCCTTCATCCAACTTTTCCTGAAGATAAATGCACATATATTGTATATATCCATCATCAAGCACAAAAACGAAAACAACACCCCAACATTGGCACAGGTTATATAGAGATGTTAGCAACTTAAAAGAAGCCCTCCTCTAGCAGGCATCTATGGAGACACATATCTCATGACTCCAAGGAAACAGTCTTGCAGACATAACAACTGATACACATGTTAACTCACAGAGACCACAACATCGTGAGCAAGATCTGAATAGGGTCAAACCAGACAAATCCCAGCACTGAGAAGGATAACTGGACACCAAGTCCCACCCCTACCCAAGAAGCTATTTTCAATAGGTACCTGTGGGGGGCAGGGGGGGAGGTCAACCAGTTTTCTCCAAAAGAATGCCACTACAGAAATTGACTACAAGCCAGGCTAGGCTCCATGTCCAGGAGCAGCTGGCCAAAACAAAATGAACTCCATGGGAATTTTTTTGGTTGTTTTTTTTGGGGGGAGGGTGTTTTGTTTTGTTTTGTTGTGTGTGTGTGTGTGTGTGCTTTTTATTAATTTTCTTGTCTTATTGCTTTTCTTTTTAGTTTGTCTGTTTTTATTTTTGTTTTATTATTTTTTTAAATTATTTTTATACACAGAGGGAGAATATAAAGTTGGGTGGGTAGAGAGATAGAAAGGATCGGGGAGTAGATAGGAGAATGAAAAGAATATGATCAAAATGTATTATACGAAAAATAAAACTAAATATTTTTTTAAAAAGCATCCCCTTCCTCTGGGAATATAGTTTAGAGACACACCCTTGGCGTCAGAAAATCAAAAGCAATCCTGTCTTGTTCAGTTTGTGCAGGGTAGGGTGGCCCAATGGGAACACGTCACCAGAGATGAGTCCTCACTGGAGGAATCCCTCTCACACACAACACTTGCTCTCGGATGACACTGATTCTCCCTTACCCAGTAAAGCCAGCAATGTGAAGCCAGCTACTTGGAGGAAGCCACAAGGCAATCTCTTTCCTTCACTATCAGTACCCAATGAACTCAATCATTCTCATTGTTTCCAACTAAACTCAAAACATTTACCTGCTAAGTCTCTCTCCTGTTTAACATTCAGAGAAAAGAGCCCAGAATCCCACTTTTTAGTTAACATTCTGTGATGAAAAACACTGGCCAGCACCAAAGGCAACCAGCTGTGGCGTGGGCACCCTCACAGCCTCACCCTTACTGTGTAGACGAAGAATTCTGTCTCCAGAGAAGGCAGAGCTCTCCCCCGGGCAGTGAACAGTGGGTACCCCAGCTCGGATTATGGACAGGCATTTCTTTTGGAACCTCTCCACCTTCCCTCTTAGTTCTTTTTGGACAAGATTGCTTCTCCCTCAAATACACAATGCACAGGCTATAATTATAATCACATCGCTAAGTCACGCCAGCTACAAGCCCAAATTAGCGTCTTTCTTTGCTGCCACCCCTTTTAAAGTGACGATGACTTTACTGTCACTCCAGCCACAGTTTTGGATACGAAATTGCTTCATCAAAAAGTAAATTCACTCTCCGAAACACGGCTCTGTTTCGCAAGCACATTGCTTCCTGTGATCCGTTTGACCCTGGGCTTTGGTAATGAGCACAAACAGTGCTGGCTGTTATACCACGCTCAGGTTGGCGGTGCGGGCAACAACAACCGTGGTGGATGGCTGCGACACCCTCAAACTGGAAGTCTGCACGCCTCTCATCTTTAGAGAGCCCGTTCCCAGACCACGTGGTGTCTTTTACTCATCCATGCTGTATCCTAGTGAGGTTTTCTTCTCTGTAACACTTAGCACGGTTTATAATACACTCCACATTTACTATGTAGCGCACTACACTGTGAGTGAACACTGTACACCAGGGCACAGCCCAAGGAGTGGTCATTGTAGAACCGTGGAGACAGCACTGCTCCCCAGCATGGCCACGTCACTACCCGGGTCACTCTAGATTTCTAGAAATGTTCGTGATATTAACATGAAGACTCTAGTCTGCCATACTTGACTCCACAGCTGTCGGTGACCACTTGCTGTGAAGGCCTCAGAGACCTGGAATGATCCACACTGTATTCTCCAGGTCTGTATTGGTACCACTGCTTTGCCTACCTCATGCTTTGTCCCTTACCCAATGTCCATTATCCAGAGGGCTATGAACACACCAACTCAATCTTAACAACTAGTAAAAGAAAAGCTTGCATTTACACAACTCCAAAGCCTAACTCTCTATATCGGTTTAGTGCAAAAAGCTATTTTCCATTACAAAAAGTACTGCACATATTCAAAACGAGAAACACAGCAGCAGTAATTCCACCACACCACCACTCCTAACAACAACAAAAAGCATGACTCTAAGATCAGGGTGTATAGTTGGCATTTTTTGCACTAAGTTGAACATACACATTTTCTTCTAAAAATCAGAATTGTTCTGTGGATGCTATTTTATGTCATGCTTTTTCATATGTAATAAAAGGTTTTATATGTCATTAAGTAGTTTTCTGTCACCCTCGCTTTTATTAGTCATACTTTAATGCTCTGAGGCCACTCTGGTAATCCTTCTCTTTTGAATATTGTAAAAGCTAAAAGTCAGTCAGCAATGACTAATGTACATAACACGGAGAAGGAAGCCTCCACTCCATTCTGTTTGCTGTATGCCCTTAGCTCACTTTAGGGCAGTGTGGTATACAGCTCCCATTAAAGGGTCTCATAAGACTCCCAGGACTGACCATCTATTCTCCAAGAATCACTGTGGATTCAGGCTCAGCCTCCCTCCTCCCGGGCTGCACAACACAATATCCCTCATGTCTCCTCACTGACAATCTGTGCAGTGGTGCAGCCATCAATAAAACATCAGTGCACGGACTGGGCCTGCCCCAAGTCCTCTGAGGTGTGCAAGGCTCCCTTGTGACCGCCACAGGCACACATCTATGTGAGTTGTTCTTGCTCAGCAGTTTGAAGAATGAAGGATTGCCTCATTACAGATCTGTCACGTCTGAGCAGACTCTGGGATCTGCCTCCTTTCCTGACAGCCTGCTTTCCCCCATTCATGGACCACGGTGGCACCGAGAGATGGTGGGTAAGAGTCCCCATGTTTCCTGTATACATCGCTCACCTGCTCCAATCCAGGCGAGCAGGAAGTCTTGTGGGGTTTGGCTACCAGGTTATAAAATGGGAAGAATGTGCACTAGTCTACCTATAATACAATGATGCCTTCTTGTTTTAACCAGGCCAGGGCAGGGCCAGAGTTCTTTACCCTATTTTCATCTCTGTTGCCAAACACCCAACAAGATGAATGAATTACCTACATATACCACCAAGCTTCCGGAAGCCAGCAGTACCTCAGTTCCATATAGTGTAGGAGCCAGACTCATTCAATGTTCATTCCCATAGGCATCCACTCAATTAAATCCTACCAAACCGGTCACAATAGTGTATGCCAAAGACAGAGGACTGAACAAGACAACCTTGGCCCTGGCCTCTGGGCATTCAGAGCCTTAAGAAGGAAGGAAGAAGCCAAGAAAGCAATGTTCAAGTGTGTGCTAAGGAAAGGTTTGGGGCTGTGAGGCCAGTTTTAGGGAATGACATTCATCTCAACCTGAGGGTCTCAGGGTCCTTCCAGAGAAAGGGGTGCCTAGGCTGAGACACAAAAGCTGATGAGCAGTCAGAAAAGACAGGCAAGGGTGGGCAGCAATAAGAGAAGGAGGCTTGGAGTGCTGATAGAGGGCAGGAGGTGGAAAGAGCAGACACAGATAAAGGCGCCAGTTGTTATGGCTGAGAACCAGGAGCAGCTGCCTATGGAAGCAGCCCTGCAGGCAGGGTCAGATTGCTGCAGGGCATCCGCTTAGCTCGGAGGTCACCTCCTAAGTGAGGCCCACCCCCTTACCCCCAATTCTCTCAGTACAGTGCTCACTGGAATTTCACCCTTCGTTCTCCTTCATTTATTCACTAAACTCAGTCATGAACATGAGAATTCTTGAGTTTTCATCCCTGACAAACACCAACAAGGCTCCCAGTCTCACGAGTGCTCAATAAATATGGATTGGGGGCTGGAGAGATGGCTCAGAGGTTAAGAGCACTGGCTGCTCTTCCAGAGGTCCTGAGTTCAATTCCCAGCAACCACATGGTGGCTCACAACCATCGATAATGAGATCTGGTGCCCTCTTCTGGCCCACAGGCATACTGTATACATACATACATACATACATACATACATACATACATACATAAGTAAATAAATAAATAAATATGGATTGACTGAATAACAATTCTCTTCACTGGTTCCACCCAGATATGTCTGACCTGTGCTTAGGATAGCTATGAACAAGACCTACCAAATACAATATCACCAGTTACTTAAAATGTTACAAACTCTCTCTGCTTTTGCTTTTCTGAGATGAACAGCATGTTTCTTAGGCCCAGTCACGGTAAGCGATGGTGTCTTTTCACAGTATCAGAAGGTTGGATATGCCTGTTACTGCCTTTGCAATCAGAAATTTTCCCTGAAACACTATGCAGCTAGTGCTAGTCCATGGGACACGAAAGAGCTAGAAGCTGTAGGGTGGTTCACAAGGGTGGGGTGGTAGGGTCAGATTGGTAGCCATGGTGACGACGCCAGGGAAGGAGACTCTACTAAAATATACTTTGTTCAAAAATGACATAATGAAGCCTCATGTGCTTTGTGTGCAAATTTTCAAAATACAAAACATTCCTTAAATAAATAAATAAATAAATAAATAAATAAATAAATAAATAGCAAAGAGTTACTTGAAAATGCATCTTGGACACGGGAGTGCACACCTGTTATTTCAGCACTTGAGAGGCAGAGGCAAGAGAATCACTGAAAGTTCAAGGCCTGATGTGTCCACACAGACAGTTCCAGGCCAGCCAGAGCTACACATCAGGAGCCCTACCCTCAGCTTCCCATAAAAGATAAAAGGAAAATTCTGGATACTCTATCAAAACAAACATACAAAAAAAAAAAACTCCACCTCATTTGGACCGAAAATGTAGGGAACATTTGCTTCATATAAAAATCATAGGCCGGGCGGTGGTGGTGCACATGCCTTTAATCCCAGCACTCGGGAGGCAGAGGCAGGCGGATCTCTGTCAGTTCGAGGCCAGCCTGGGCTACCAAGTGAGTCCCAGGAAAGGTGCAAAGCTACACAGAGAAACCCTGTCTCGAAAAACCAAAAAAAAAAAAAAAAAAAAAAAAAAATCATGCTGTGGGGGCTGGGCAAAGCCACAACAAACATTCCCACACACACCCAGGCCACAACCACAGCCCCCGGTCACTAGATAAAAGCATCCACCCAAAGCTTTATAGCCTCCATGCCTCAGTATGAGAAAGGAGGACCCAGACAGCTTCAAGACGCTAGAATCTGAAAGAGTTCAAGTTGTTAGGACTGAGTCAGGTTTCTTCTGTAGTCAACAGAGTTCTTCTGGAGGCAGAGAAGGAAAATTCTGGAAGATCCAGGCCCTATGTGAGAGCTCCACTCAGGAAGTGCAGTCTGAGCACAGCCAAGGTCATCTCTGGACAGGGCATAGTCCAGTGAATGCTTGTCAGGATTCCAATACTGAATAACTCCCTGGTCCCTGGGGAAATCACCCAGCCCTATTGGGTATGCAGAACAGGAAGACCTTCCAGTTTGGGCCACACTCATGCACACACAGGGAAGGTCACCACCATCCACCTGCCTGCCATTGGTGGCCCCGAGGTGTCACCGAAATGACTCTGGGCATTTCAGCTACTCAGAATCTGCACCTCAGCCTCGTACTTGTGCATTCCACTTGTGAGACTGGAAATTAAGTGAGTCGTCAAAGTGACACAACCAATCTCCTCATCGCTGGAGGCTCCCAGAGGAGGAGCAGAGCTTTGGGGAAGGAGGAAACAAGTCCATTTATAGCACAGAATTAGATATCTTCCCAGGATCCATGTACAATGAGGAATGCTAAATTGATTCTCGTCAGCTGGGTGGCTGGGCTGTCGACAGCAGTGTGTTTTTAAACAGTAAGGAAAGTCAGAAGTTTTCAAAATGGCAGCAGCACAGTCCTGCAGGGCAAGATGGGGGTCCCGCCCTGGACCAGGATTTTCAGGAGGTAGTGTGAAGGCAGGATGGTACACCAGGTCTTCATCTTTATCGGATACTTCTGTGACATGAGTCACAGTTCAGGTAATATGGCATCAACAAAAGAGTTAGATCCCTGACTTGAAACTGGGGAGTGGACCTGTGGGCCACAGTTAATCGGTCCTGGCTCCAAGTTAAAAACATCACAACACGCGCATCAGAGAGCAAGCCCGTCAAGTGCAGCCATCTTGGTCTGACCCTCGACTAGAGATAGACTTAAAGACAAGTGTGCCTGGGAGAGAATCAGCAAATTAGAACCTTTATGTCAATCATTGTCAGAAATACACAAAGGAAACATTTCAGCATCCTTTCCCCCCATTTCTTTCACCCCTAAGCCCTGGGTTTTGTCTTCACTGTTCTAATAGGTCCTCTCCCCTCAAAACACCAATCTACAACCATCACCATGGCTTCTATGGCTGACCCTCCGCATTTTTTCACCACCTACTCTTCTTCTTCCTTGACATCAGCCCTAGCTTCCCAGTATGGTCTGGGTGGCCATTGCACCCCATGGCAAGATACCAACTAAGGAGTCTTTCACCTGTGGCATGATGGGAGAACAGGGGCTGACATACACACAGGACAACTGGTCTACCTGTTCAGGTGGAGGGTCTCAAACAGGGCTTCAGGACAACTGAAAAGGATCAGATCTTGATTTTTCACTAAACTCTCCTTAAATTTCATTATTTCATTGAATTTTATTTTATTGTGTTTGGGTGTCCTTTTTTTTCTTTATTTGGTATTTTAAGACAGGGTCTCACTATACAATCCTGGCCATCTTGGAATCCATATCATGGATCAAACTGGCCTTGAACTTTTGGCAATCTTCCTGCCTCAGTCTCTCAAGTGGTGAGACTACATGGCATACACCACAATGCCCAGGTCCACTTCATGCTAAAAGTGCCTCCATCATTCTGAATACATTTTCCTTCTGCCCCACTCCAGAAATCACTGTAAAATTTCATGATTGGCTTAACATGAAGAAATAAAGGCAAAATCACTCCGGAAAAAAAAGTAAATTAATTCAAGTAGTATGAAAAGACCCTGCACATTTGACACCAACAGAAATCAGACATTTTGCTACTGTATTTGGTTGCTGCTTTGACTCAAAATAACAATTATTTTCATGGCAATTTTGAAATAAAATTCTGCTGGTCTAGCTACTTAGAGTGTTAATGTATGTATGTATGTATGTATGTATGTATGTATGTATGTATGTGTATGTATGTATCATAAAATTGAGGGTTTTTAACAAAATGATAACTGCATTTAATTATAGCTAGTTTCCAAATACTTCTAACTCATTTTAAGTACTTGAACATGTCTTTCCCTATAAATTATAGTCTGCTGGGTGGATGATAGCATACAGAAGGTTGAGAACTGTCTGCCTGTGTAGGCTCCATTGCCATGACCCTAAAGGCTCAGTTACGGTGGTATTTTATTTGTACTGAAATGTGATTTTAATTGTATGTTAATAAATAAAGTTGCCCGGGGGTCAGAGCTATTAGAGCCATAGCAAAAGCTGGGCGTTGGTGGTGCACCCTTTTAATCCCAGCACTTGGTAGGCAGAGCTAGGTAGATCTCTGTGTGTTCAAGGATACAGCCAGCATTGGAGACACACACCTTTAATCTCAATACCATAGAAGACCTGGAGGGCTGTACAACAGACAGTGACGAGGCAATCATGTGGTTGGTTTTACAACCAATGAGAAGGCAAAACAGAAAGTCTATATAAAGACAAACAGACAGGAAGTAGTCTCTTTCGGAGAGGTCTCTTGGCTTAAGAGGCTAGCTGCAGCAGGTGGGTAAGGCTCTTAGCTCTGATCTCTTGGCTTTCTTCTTTGCATTGGTTCTGTGTTTCTTATTTAAAAAGATGGTTGGTTACATCTACACTCAGTAGATTTACCCAGTGAAGTTTCAAAGGCAGGAGTTGTGGAGATGCACCTAGAAAGAGAGCTGCATCTTATGGTGCATGGATGCCACTGTGTGTGTGTGAGTATGTGTGTATACAGAGGACAACCTATGGGAGTCAGTTCTCTCCTATAATGTGGGTCTTTGGGATCAAACTGAACCTCTGGGCCACAACCTCCCCTTATTAAACGTAATATTACTCTATTATTTCCTTCTGGAACAGGAAGTGTTACCTTGAGCGTACACCATTATATCTTGGAAGAATATAACTTGTCATTTGAAGTTTTTCAAAGGCTCACAATTGAGTCCACCTCCAGTCTTGGAAGAGACTTTGGATTTCAACCTTTGAGTAACATTGAAACAGTTAAGGCTTCAAGGCTCTGAAGACAGACTGAATGTATTATACATTGTGCAATGGGCCAGAACTGTGGGGGTCTGTCTGATGCAGAATGTTTTGATTTGGATCTTAAGTATATCCCAATAGCCCATGTGGCAAAGATTTGGTGCTCAGTGTGGTGCAATGGGAGTTGGTGAAATTCTTGAGGTCTGGCCTTGTGGGAGGTCTTTGGGTCATTGGAGATGCCCTTGAAGGGGACTGTAGGCCCCTGGTGGTTTCCTTCCCAGGCAGAAAGTGAGAAGTTCTCTTCGGCTATGTGCTCCCACCATGCTGTCTGTCATCGTGGCTAGCCCGTGATGCCTGGTCACCTCTGATACTGTGCGCCAAATTAAATCTTTACTCTCTGTAGCTGATGGTCTCTAGTACTTGCTGTAGCAATGGAATAGTGACTAACACTCTCAGCCATAACATGCACTAGCCTGAGAATGTCTAACCTTGGGATGGAAATTACCGGGGATTTTAAACCATAAAACCTGAATCCTCTACAGACAAGCCCACCTCAGCCCAGATGCAGTGCCCTTGCACCTTACAACAAAGAAAACCCTGCTAGTGATGATTCCAAATCCTTTTGTGAAAGAAATGCCTGGCAACTGATGCACACTAGATACGGTGTAAGAGCTTGTGAATCTCAGTCCAAGGGGAAGGTGGCCGCCGGAGACTAGTCAACTAGGACTTTCCGAGAACCACAAATACAACACGGCACCAAAGAAACAGGAAATGGTGCTGTTTATCAGGATGATTGATGGGGCAAAGAGAAAACAGGAAAGACAATTTCTCCTCTCCAACTCCTGAACAATCAAAAAAAGGCGGCAGCCTGAGCAGCCAAGAGTAACGAGATGAATCCAAACCCTTCTTCCTTCCAGGCAACAAGCACAGCTGGGTCAGAAGAAAGAACAAGTCTGAGGCTGCCGCACACTCCACGGGCCTTCTTACCAAGGGCATGCTTGGCTCAGACCCGCAGAACCATAGTCTGCTTCCCTTGGGCATGTTCATCACAGTGAGTCAGGATAAGCACCGAACACAGGGAGGATGCCACGTGACTTTCTAATCTGCTCCCCAGGAGAAGCAGCTGGCGGCTCTCATAGCCTGTGGTAGGACACAAAATAAGAAAGTCCACGACTTGGCTTTTAAGTCCCTGGAGCATAATATTCAGGGGATGAATCTAGCCCGGGACAAGTGAGGTGAGAGGCATCAGAACCACTTCTCACTCACCTCGCATACCATGTCCCCTGTGCTGAGACCCGGCCTACTCAAAATAGAAAGGCTGGAGAGCATGCAGGGGAAAGGAAGACCAGATTACGAATGCCCATGGTTAGAGGTTTGGTAACCAGTTGGTGGCACTCTTTTGGAAGGTTCTAGAACCTAGCTAGAAAAAGTAGATTGTCTTTGGGGGTATCTTGTCCCTGACCCATTCCTATCTCTCTGCTTCCTGTTCGCCACGAAGTAAGTACCTCTCCCCTGCCTCATGGCCTGGCAGTCATTGTGACCTGCCCAAGGCCACTGTTCAAAATGACAGAAACTGACCCCTCTGAAACCATAGCCCAAGCCAGTGTTGCCACTGTTAGGTCGTCTGTGCATTTTGTCTCCGTGACCCAAGAGTAGCTAATATACAGGTCCACACAGTCTGCAAACAGTGTCTTTGGAAAGAAGTGCTCTCATGGTTTGTTATTCTTCCCTGGCCAAGTCCAGAGATGAAGAAACAAGAAACCTGGGAGGAAAAAACAAAACAAAACAAAAAAAACACCAGAAAGCACATGTGAATTCTATTCATCCTTAAAGTTAGTAGGAGGCCACAGAGTAGACAGCCCTCCATCCTAGCACATTAGGAACAGCTGTAGTTCAAACACAACCCTTCCAAAGCTCATGCAGAAACCCAGTTCCCAGTGCTGCGATATTAAGATGGGGGCCTCTGAGAGGGGCTCAGGTGGCAAGCGCTCTGTTTTGTGAATGGTAACAGCATCCTTATAAAAGGTCTGAACTTTAAAGAGAAGGCTTCCTTCTCTTTGCTCCTCCTCCTGTGGGAGGCACCATCTTAGAATTAGAAAGGAGCCCTCACCAGATAACAGGTTTGATACCAGGATAGGGGATTTCCCAGCTTCCACAAGTACAATAATTTAATTTTCATTCTTTCTAAATTACCAATGTTGTGTGTTTTTAATAGCTACTTTTAAAAGATAAAGCTAAAACATAAATGATTTTTTTTCACCATGTATTAACAAACAAATCCAGTGCCCGAATATTAAAGAACAAAAGGAAACCTGAGCCGAATCACAAGCCATCACTTACATCCACTGTCCCTAGCTTTCTGCTGAAAGGGACCTCGCACCCTTCCACAGTCTCCTCTCTCAGTCTCAGTCACATCCTTCGACAACGTAAAACCCGTCTCTCAGACTAAAGTGCTCTTTTCAACTGGATAGCGGACAGGTAACAAGAAAAGGCTCAAATCACTGTGTGGTGTGGATACATTCAAGATCCACAGACAACCTCAGGACTCCTCAGATCCTAAACTGTAAAAGTTAAATGTTTTTCTCCCTGTCCGGGGGCAGCATGACAAAGCACAGAGGGCTGGCAACCTGCTCCAGTCTGGCCCAGAAGGACAAGCAAACGCAAACACAGCTAAAAACGAATCAACAACCATAACAGCAAAGGGCAATGCTTACAGAGCTTCAAGGCGTCACTCACTACACACACATTTTCAGCTTCCCTGAGGGTGGGTGGAGCCCCATGTCCAGCTGTGGCTGGCCATATGGGAAGGCATGTGTCTCACCCCAAATACATACTCAGGAATTTCAGGTCCATCCATTTCTCTTTCCTGATTGCGTGGCTAGAAGCCACTAGAAAGACACAGCAAAGTCTGATCACTGTGGAGATGGAAGATGGCCTGAAGAATGACCAAACCCCAAACCTACTTGAGACAGTAACCATGTGCTGCTGAGTTTTAGGGAAATTGTTATGGGGGTACAACCTATCTTCTCTTTAAAGAATCCAAAGACAACTACAAACACTATCATCAGAGGTGACTTCATAGACAGGTCACAGCAGAGCATCAGAGGCCCCTTACCAGCAAGCCTCGACTTGCTTTGGGGTTCTGGAATATGGATTAACCCAGGGAGAGGCACTGAGAACGTCACACCCTGGTACATTCTGTTTCAGCTCTCACGGGCCAAGGGCTCCAACTGGGAATTAAGTTCAATTAGAGGGAAAGAGAGTGACTTTTTCCACACACCTCAATTTGTGGCTTGAAAACTGAACCTGCTCCCCAGATGTGTGCCTGACAAGCCAAGCAGAGACCAACTGGCTCTTCTCCGGCTGTCAGCAATTTGGCCAAGGGAGGTGATAATTTCTCATTGGAGAGAACTGTGGCATTTGGGGATGAAATGAGACCTCCGAGAGCTGGGATGATACACGAATTTCATCTCTAGTGCCAGCTCCACTGGACCAGTGGTGACTTCCTGGAGGGCCATGTCAAAAGGATTCTAGGACGTCATCCAGGCACAGTGGGGAAGAGTGGATGGTTGATTAGCAAAGCTTGCCAGGAGAAGTCAGAATAAGAACATGTGAGCAGGGAGAGAATGAAAAGGAGAGGCAGGGGGGGTTGCGGGGTGGGGTGGGGGAGGCAGTATGACCTCGAGAGCCCAGATGTCTCATTTTACAGGTGATGAGAACAAAGTACTGAAGAGCACGCCTAAAGATCCCACGACAGCTCCTGGAGTCCAGACTTGAACCCTCATCTCTCCTCCAGCTCATGATCTTCTGCAACCAGCAGCTGTCACTTGGAACTAATTACTTCTACAAATGCAAATGAGGCGCAGGCCTCCTGCCCAGCTCAAGCATCTTTCAGTAGCTTGCTGTCCCGAACTTTATATAAAGTAATATGTGAAACTTAAAAGCAGAGAATTTCCGCCGGGTGGTCCCAGCACTCAGGAGGCAGAGGCAAGTGGATCTCTGAGTTCGAGGCCAGCCTGGTCTACAGAGGGAGTTCCAGGAGAGTTAGGACTACACAGAGAAACCCTGTCTCAAAACAAAACAAAAACAGTAAAACAAAACAACAACAAAAAAGGCAGAGAATTTTTCTCGCACTTGAAGCAAGCAGGAAGGCAGTGGTGTGAAGCTTGGGAAAGACTCAGTACACTATCTGGCTTTGAAGATGAGAGAGCTAAATGAGAGGGAAAGCAGGTGGCCTCTGGGGTTGAAGACCCGAGAAGAAACAGAGGCCTGGTCATCTTGTGAGATAATGAGGTTGGAGCAGGGCTGTGACCATCTGGACTTCTGATACACAGAGTCTTGAGCTAAGGAGAGCTGTTTTAAGTCACTGGGTTTCTGCTAAATTGTTGCGTGTGAGTTTCTGCTACTTTCTGGCCAACCTTAGAAAGTAAAGTGTATCCTGACACTAAGGAGGCTCCTGATGTGGTATTTAAATCTAGCTGGAACCTCTCTTCCCTGTACCTGCACTTCCAGCTCTCATTTGGACCCCAGACCGTGCTCTGGCTGCTTGAAATGCTACTGTTGTTCAAATGAACTGAAAGCTTAAGGACCAAGCTAAGCCTAGAAACTGTGATCTCCCTATCAGGGTCTTCTAGACCCAAAATAACTACAGGTCCACACCCACTGTGTGGGCCTCTGCATTGGCTGGTTCCTTTATGAAGCTACATATTCCTAGAAGGTTCTTTTGCCCTGATGGTTTCAGACTACTGCCTTCAGGGCTACTCTTTCCAAAACTGCCTGCATCACATTACATAATTGTTAAGCTACAGAAAGCAGCCTGGGGCCAAGTTCCAGCAAGGCAGCTCAGCAGCAGGGTGACCTTGGACAAGTCCTCCAGCCTCTTCAGACTTCGGTCACCTCTCTAAGATGGTAACAATAAATATTATGGTTTGTATTGTTTGTTTGTTTTTTGTTTGAGACAGGGTCTCTCTCTGCAGTCCTGGCTGACCTGAAACTTACTATGGAGACCAGGGCAGCCTGGGACCCACAGAGACCGCCTGCCTCTGCCTCCAAAATGCTGAGGTTAAAAGTGTGTGCCACCACACCTGGCATGGTTTGTATCTTAAATGTTCCTTGGAGGCTTTGTGTGTTAGGGGTGGAAATATTGAGTGCCCTTGGCAGACCCTGGCATTGTCCATGTTGTTTTGGTTTTCCACGCTTGCAGAATGCAAGAGTTTCCGGGTTATGGAGGCTTCCATCCAAGTTTCAAAGTCTGGGAAGCCAGGAAACATGCAGCAGGTTCACATGCCCTGTAGGCCACCCCTCAGAGGGTGGTGTACAAAGCCATGAGAGCGAAGTCAGAGAGTGAGAACCCAGGAAGTGAGACATTCCAAGAACATGGCTATCTGCTAAGGAATGCTGCAGGCTTTCAGAGTGAGCCCAGGAGGGAAGTCTCACAAGCTACAGGGAATGACGTCTTTGGACAGGGCTACCCAGACCTTCTGGAAATTTACATCCCACCACTGTGTGCCTAAACATTGGACAGTTAGGTATTTACCTTCTTGGGCTCTTCTTTGCTTTGATCTCATTTCTCATTGTTATGTCCTGTTCCTTGCTTCGGGATTGGAAACGTACGTTCTCTCCCACCATCACATGCTAGGAACATGAAGTCTGTTTTGTTTCGAGGGGTTGACACCTCAGCGTGTGCCTTGAGTCTCGGGAGATTTTAGACATGAACTTTTGACAAAGCCTGGGGTTGTTATGATATTGGAGATTCTCTGAGGATGGAGGGCATATGTTTTGCATTTGGAGATGGACATGAGAAACTGGGGAACAAGGAGGCAAAGGGGTAGAATGTTACAATATCTGTCTGATGTGCTCCCTGAAGGCTCATGTGGATGGCTTGGCCACAGCTGATGGTGTGAATTGAGAGGTCACTAGATCATGAAGTATTAACTTCGTAAGTGGATTATCCCATTAATGTCATAGCTAGGTGACCTACTAGAAGATGAGGCCTAGTTAGACCACCAGCAAGGGTGGTCTTGAAGGCTGTATCTTATGTTAGGCCCCTTCCTTGATCTCTGTCTCTGTCTCTCTGTCTCTCTCCCTCTCTTCTCTCTTTCTCTCTGTCACTCTGTCTCTGTCTCTCTCTGTCTCTGTGTATCTCTGTGTTTCTGTCTCTGTCTCTGTCTCTCTGTCTCTCTGTCTCTCTGTGTGCATGTGTGTGTGCGTGTGTGTGTGTGTGTGTGTGCATGTGTGTGTGTACATGTGTGTGTGTGCGTGCATGTGTGTGGTGTGTGTGTGTGTGTGTATGTGTGTGTGCATGTGTGTGTGTGCATGTGTGTGTGTGTACGTGTGTGTGTGTGTGTGTGTGTGTGTGTGTGTGTGTGTGTGTCCCTGCCCCCACAACCCTGGCTTTGAGGTGAGTAGCTCTACTCCACCAAGCCCTTCTAACATAATCTTTTGCCTCTCCATTAGCCCAAAGCCCGAACAGTCAGCCTCAGATTGCAACCTCAGAAACCCAAGAAACCCTTTCTCTTTGGATCATTTTCTTCAGCTGTGCCTTAATAGAGGCAGGGAATGCATACGTGCATATCCTTGATTCACAGGGTCATGCTGCCATTCAACACTCACCTAAGAGCAATGCCTAGCCAATGGGAACAGCTCATCAGTGACAGCAGTCAACCAGCTCAGTAGCACGGCCACAACGGCCCCGCATGGTCACACAACCCAGAACAGACAAGAAGGAGCCCTTACATCTGGGCAGGGGCTCCTGGCCCATTAAAAATTGAGCATACAAGCATTTTCTTTCAGTCTCTTTTTCAAGTTTCCGTGCCACAGCTCAAAATATTATTTCCCCGCTGCCAAAGCCAACACACGGATCTGATTCTGAACATAAACACATACCAGCCCTAGGTTTCAGACCATTAACTTCTTGCCTTTTCCTTCCTCTTATTTTATCATTTCTAACTTGGAGCAACTGTAGGGATTTATATTTTAACCATTATAAAAACATCCCCCAAACATTACTTGCTCCCAGGCTGCAATCTTTTTGTGCCATTAGCTTAAGCCCAAAAATCGTTATATAGATGGATTGAAAACCTCTGAAAATTATGTGTTTAGGATGAAAAACATAACTCAGAGCAGTGAGTTCTGGGGAAAAAATCATTTAGAATATACTGTCCCACTGACACCAAGACATTACAGGTACTTCATTTTCCATGTTTTACTCTCAAAATATTTGCTATGTTTTAGTCATATATGGCACAAGAAAAGCTTGAGACAGCCAGGGAATAGATGTCCTTTGACCTAGTATTGGCCTTCAGTAATAGTTTTGGATTCATATCCAACTTGGGGCACCTGAAAAATAGTGGTTAAAATAGTGGCTAAATTATTTCTGATTCAAAAACGATGTTGTTAATTCTATTTTGAAAACAATAAAGCTGGCTTCTGTGCATGAGAAACAGCTTGTTTGTATTTATGGGTCTGGGTTATCTCACTCAGAACAATTATTTCCACCTCCATTCATCTACCTATGAATCTCACATTTTAATTTTTCTTTATAGTTGAACAATGTCTCCTTGTGTACATGTACCACATCTTCAGTATTCATTAATCAGCTGATTGACTTCTGTTTCCATTTCCTAGCTGTTATGAATAGAGCAGCTGTGAACATGGATGAGGAAGCATGTCTTTTGGTAGGATATCGAGTCCTTTGGGAATATAGTTGGATTGTGTGGTAGAGCTATTTCTACTTTTTGAGGAACTACCACAATGATTTCCAAAGTGGCTGTACCAGTTTGCATTCCCCACATCCATGCCAGTATTTGTGGACATTATTTTTTAATTTTAGCCATTCTTATTGGGGTAAGATGAATCTTTAAAATAGTTTTACTTTGTGTTTCTCTGATGCCTAAGGATGATACATGTTTTAATTGGAGTACCCACAGAACTCAGGAAACTAGGAAGAGACCTAGATCAGAAGGTGGAATTCAAGGGAAGAGAGATAGTACTCAGGTGGTATGATGGGGGGGGGAATGGAACAGAAAGGGTTAAATGTGGGAGGCACAGAATAGAGGAGGAGATATGGGGAGAAATGACCAACAATAAAAACCTTTGAAAATACCATACAGGAGCATACTATTGTAAAAACTTCCTAAGATATATGTGTGTGTGTGTGTGTGTGTGTGTGTGTGTGTGTGTGTGTCTGTGTAGCTTGAATGGAGTTGCCCTATAATAGGAGGGCAGTGTCTCTCCCAGATACTACAGGCTATCAATAAGAGGCCCAGTTCCAGGTATAAGTCCCTCTTTTCAAGGTGCTGAATAGTGTGGTCTCATAGGACTTATGCCTTCCCTTAAACATTACAGAATATTTTACTCTTGGTCACACTCCAGAACTTGATGTTAAGAGCCTATTGCTGAAATCACCACATATTTGAGTTAGAGGACATGGAAAAATCAAACAGGTACTGACCTGACCTGGAAGCTTTATCCTTAATGGCTAGCTTTCAAAGTGCTGGAATGTTCTATGTATGCTATGGAAGGAGAAGACTAATGTAACTCAGGTGTGAACCCTGTAAGCTACAATAACAACCAGCCTAGTAAGATATGTGGACTGGGCACAACAGTGGCATGAAGGTCATTGGAATAACCTTCCTAGAAGAGAATCTAATACTATTATTCTGCTACATAGATGCAGCAATCAACTGCCCCCTAAGTTCTTACCTTTATGTCCATTGATGGATGCATATTTCAACCCTCATGAGAGAAACTTCTTTCTGTAGTAGATGGTAATTAATACAGAGATCCAAAAATTAATCAACATACAGAAAAGAAGTGACTATGGAATACTCAGCTCTAGATGAGAGATCTATATCACATCTCCTCCTGCAAGGGTTCAGGCATCATCACAGAAAAGGGAATAGAAAGACTGTAAGAGCCAATGGTAGTGGGCATCTTCAACGAAACAGTATTTGCTGGACATGACAAGGCCACTACATAAACTCACAGTGGCTTTGATTTCATGCACAAGATCAAGCCAGCAAAAACTCTAGCGTGGATGGGAGAGGCTCGTGATGTTCCACTCCTGAGGAGCCATTTGTAACTGGTTGCTGTTAGAGGATGGAAAGTCGGTTTTCTTCAGGGATGTGGCCCTTGCAAGGCTACCCAGGCTCCAGTAGATGGTCCCACACTCATGCAAATAAAGGCAGCACTAAGTGGAGTCAGTGGGCTTTGAAAATAAAGAGCTCATGAAGATGGAAGGGGAAAGTGACGGTGGAAAGGATGAGGAGTTTGGAGAGGGGGAATGGGAGGTGGATTTGATCCAAACACATTATATGTGTGTATGAAATTCTCAAGCAATAAAAGATGGAGAGATGGCTTGGCAGTTAACAATACATACTGCTTTCACAGAAGGCTTGAGTTTGGTTCCTGGGACCAATGATTGGAGGGTCACAACTACCTGTAACTCCAGCTCCAAAGAATCTGATACCCTCTTCTGGCCTCAGCAGGCACTGCACTCATGTACCCATACTGCACCCTCATCAGCAATTAAAAAGAAATTATTTTAAAGTAGTAACAATAAAAATAAAAGATTGTGTCTATACACACTAACCACGAATCTGGAATTTTGTGAGGGCTCCTCCCAGGAACTAAAGAAAGAATCTACCCTACCCTGAAATGCAGGGCATGTGACATGTCCATGCATTTAAGTTAGAACCACTTACCCAGAGTTAGTGAGACCCTCCTCACAACCTTCAGCAAATTCTTGTTACCCAGTAGCAGTTAGGAAGGGTTACTTCATGTGTCTTAACACACCTTCCATTTAAAGTAGGCATCTGCAAGGTGCTGTGTCCAAGCTGGAATACATAGAAGGGGCAAACACAGCTGGGCGGTGGTGGCGCACGCCTTTAATCCCAGCACTCAGGAGGCAGAGGCAGGCGGATCTCTGTGAGTTCGAGGCCAGCCTGGGCTACCAAGTGAGTTCCAGGAAAGGCGCAAAGCTACACAGAGAAACCCTGTCTCGGAAAAAAAAAAAAAAAAAAAAAAAAAAAAAGAAGGGGCAAATACTGTGGCTGCATGAGAAAGTATAAAAGTCAGTGTTTCGCCGGGCGGTGGTGGCGCACGCCTTTAATCCCAGCACTCGGGAGGCAGAGCCAGGCGGATCTCTGTGAGTTCGAGGCCAGCCTGGGCTACCAAGTGAGTCCCAGGAAAGGCGCAAAGCTACACAGAGAAACCCTGTCTCGAAAAACCAAAAAAAAAAAAAAAAAAAAAAAAGTCAGTGTTTCCCAAACCTGCCTTATGTGAAAAGCACCACCCCCTTGGGAACACACCCCCTACAACATTTCTTTCTTCATGAGCTTCCATTTTCTCCTCACTGCCCACTTTAGCTCATCTTTAACCTGAATGGCTATCACAGCAAGGCTGTACACTTATATTTAGCTCACCATCCACATAAACATATGTAGCAACCATTGAGATTAAAGTGCCAGGTCTCTGATCAGGGAAGAAGTAAAGGGAAGCATGTTTGGACTAAGAAACATTGCTGAAGAAACTATTGGTCTCTCTATGTTCTCCTACAGGGCTGTGCTCACATTTCTACTGTTTGAGTTACTGGGTACTTAGGGCCACCTAACTAACCATAGACAGTCATAGAGCCTTGGCAAGTGAGACCCACTGGAGGCCTGGCTAGTCTGGTGTCACTCTGTGTCCTCACCTTGCCAATAATTAAGCTAAATTGAGGAAGGGCATATCACGACTGTCAACAACACTCCTTGTTATCCTGAATTCTGCATAAACTTGGCAGGTACCGCAACCATTTGCTCATAAGCAAATCTGTGTGAATGAATGACCTTTGAGTGAAACCAAGACCCTGATGCAAGCTGCCCCATCTTCCTCCCCCAGGCAATGTCACATGACTAGCGTCCAGCATGAATAAGAAGCTTCCTTGAGTCTTCTGGATTTGCATTACTTGAAGACAATGCAACCAGAGAATGTTGTTCTTGATAACTACAATCTTCGTCTCCAGTCAACTTCATTCTCTTCCCCGAGGGCAGGAGTAATTCAGGCAACATCAAACCCCTGCGAATACAGGACACCAGCACACTTGAGGAAGTTTAGAAGCCTCTTTGATAAAGCATCTCGTTTCTTTCAGCCTCGTTTTCCATTTCAGTTATCTGGCATAATGACCAGGAGAATATCTGTGTCATGGGTGACTGTTCTTTAAGCCAAGCAACTTCCATCTTGGGGAGTTCAGCTGTGCCCCCTTTGCAAAAAATAACCCCAGCTATGTAGGGGTAGTTGTATGTAACTACTAGGTACCTGCCCCACCCAGGGCGTGGCCAAGACAGGGACCCCCTTAAGACCTGAGATGCATACATGCTCGCTCTCTCTTGGCTAACCTTGTGACCCTGGATGTTGGATGCTGAACTGCAGACCAAGTCAGAATTTTCCTGAGAACTGTTAGACTGTGCCTCACCTCTCCTGGATCCCGTAACCAACCCCTTTGCTTGCTGTAAGTTTACCCAAAATAAACCTCTTTTGACTATCAGATAAACTACATGGAATTGCCTTATTAATTTCCACTATACAGCTGGGCTGATTGATGGTTTAAACCCCCATATAGAGAGGTAGACTAGGACAGAAGGCCCGCTCATGAGTATCCAGCTGCTCCCTGACACCTGGTAATGCTGCATGTGGTCTGGGGGAGGGACTAGAGTATATATAGAGCTGAGAAAACTAGATCAATGGGTTTTATCTCTTCAACTACAGGAGAAGCCTTAATTGGTATTCAGTAAAGCTTCCTAGGTGTGGTCAGTTGAGGGAGGAATATCCACACTTCTGTAAGTGGCCCTTCATTCTAGGTTCTGTAAGTTTCCTGTGTCTATCCCCTTCATATCTCCCAACCCTGTGCTGGTGTTAAAGACATACAAAAACGCATGAGTTTTTTACATGAGTTCTGGAGATCCAAGGTCATGCCTTTATGCTTACACAGTAAGCACTTTGCTGACAGAGTCACCTCCACAGCTTCAGTACATTTATTACTGACGGCAACTAGCACATTCTCCAGTTCCATCATCAGAAGCTTCCCCAGGATCTCATGCTACAACATCTACAATGCTTAGTTTCATGCCTCACAGACATGGCCCGAAGACTTCTTGTTGTAGAATATTTTAAGATACGTCACATTTGTTTAGGCTGTGGAACATCTGTTTCATGATGCAAAGATGTGTTGCATACTTTTTTGCTGCATTTGTTTAACTCTGTGAAGCTGTGTTACTGTGCCTGTCAAAAACACCCGATTGGTCTAATAAAGAGCTGAACAGCCAATAGTGAGGCAGGAGAGAGAAACAGGCAGGGCTGGTAGGCAGAGACATAAACAGAAGGAGAGAAAAGAAAGAGGAGCAAAAACAAGGAGAGGAGGACACTAGGGGCCAGCCACTCAGCCACTGCTAAGATCTGCTCAAGTCAGAGCTCAAGGAGTATTGGTGCTATTTGGTTTTTGAATATATCAGCTGTTTTCTGCTATGAATTTCATGTGCGCTATTATCACTTCCTCAATGGACTCCTTTTCCTAACTGTGGATTGATCATTCTTCGGGCATAGTTTTTCCCTATACAATTAAAGTATTTGGATAACAGTCACACAGGCAAAGCTTTCTTCTTCCAGGCTTTTTGTTTTTCTTTTTTAGCATTAGAATCAGATATCTCCTTTAGCTAGCACCCAAGGCCAGGGCCAGCTCTGGACAATAGCATTTTATCTGAGATACCTCTCAAACATCCAAGGATAAACAGCCGACAGAATAAGCATTCCTGACCACCTGATAGTCTCCTGAACTAAGGTAAATATCCATAGGGAGATACCTAGGCCAAACAGACATTAGGTACATAGCTTTGTTTCTTGTGCAAATCAAACTCAGATCCTCCTTTCTTACATACATACATACATACATGCACACCAACAACAACTTTTCACTTCTACAAGGCTCAGACCAAACCAACCCATTTTCTGGGTTGGACAACAACTAAAAACTTACAAGTCACTGATATAAGTTCCAATAACCAAAACCAAAGGATATTTCTGCTGCTTTTCAATGTGACTAGATATATAGATTTAAAAAATGTCCCATATTATTCTAATTCCTGTGTCCTTCATTCATCAGCTGCTTTCTTGGAGAGCTGACATTCAAGAAGGCCTTGGAGCATTCTATAAATCTTTAACATTTCTTCCTACTTTGAACTAGGAAGCTCCTTTTTCTCCCGCAAGCAGTACACTAAATTTGAACCTCAAAAAACATTAGGTCAGTCTGGAACTTAAAATTCCTCAAAGTGCAAGTGGTTTCTAATCTAAGAGAAAAAAATGTTTTCCTCTCTTAAATATATTTTCCATGCTCTTTTTATTCTTAACAAAGTGGGAAATGTGTTATTTAAAAGGAAGGTGTCTCTGTTCAAACAAGCTCTTTATGCTGTGACTTGGTAGTTTAGGGTTCTAAAAGTAAAGGTCATAATGTAATTTATCCAAGTGCTCCACAAACAGCCAAGCAGTCTACAGCAGCTGACATGAATCCATCTGAGCTCAGCTAGGAGTCCACTAGAAATGGAAAACTGAGACAATCACTTTGGTCGAATCACCTCCATGGACTTCTCTTCTGTTGAACAGCTGGTATCCACAAAAAAAAAAAAAAGTAACAAAAAAATAAGAAGGGCTGGGGTGATGGCTCAGTGGCTCATTCATAAGAACCTGTTTGGATACCCAAGGATTAGAGGTGAGCAGACTCCGCAGCTCACTACCCAGCCATTGTAGCTGAATCCATGATTCAGCTACAGGTCCAGAGAGAAACTGTCTCAAAAAGTTAGTTGGAGACCAATCGGGAAAGACATTTGACATGGACCTCTGGCTTCCACATGCGAATATACACAAGTGCATGAATACCCATATACTCACATGACATATATCCACATGACCACATACAAGCACTATCCATATGACAGGCACAGACAAGAAAAGGATGAGATATTAAGCCTTTTCCAGTTCTAAGATGAAAGACGAGGGGAAAAGCTGAGCCCATGCCTTCATCTCAGCCTTCAGGACAACTAAAGGATCCTCTAGTTCAAAGCCATCTGACTTTCACTTCCTCTATACTTAACTGTTCTCCTGATTTTCAAAGAACAAAATCACAGACACTGTGATTATCTTTCATCATCACACAAGATACATTAAATATAAGAGAACCTTTCTATTACTTCATTTTATTTTAAACACTAGAGCAGAAAAAAAAATCAACCCATAGAAGTGATCCAAGGACAGGAAGTGAGAGAGAATGGCTTCCTGAAACACTGGGCTGCAATCTTTGTAATCAGCTAGGGACACCACCTACTGCATCTGGGTGGGCACCACAGCCCATTATGCTAATTCTGATTGAGCTGGATGAATAGCAAATCTGCCACATTGTGGCTGGGCAGCAAGTGGGCATAATACTGCAGCGTTCAGGACATGACGTGGGGTGGCTTCCTTCTGTGCAGACACAATATGGCAGCAGGCAACAGTGTCACTACAGAACAGTGGAGTCACTACAGAACACATTGTTCATGCAACTCAGCAAATGCCACCTTCCAAGCAAGGAAACACAAGAGTCCTGCTCTGCCAGGTACAGACGCGCATGTCTTCTGCAGGTGATCCCTCAGCACCACCGTCCTCCCTAGTCTGTGTTTACCTCACTGCCCACTGCTGGGGACTAGGAAGAACATGACACATCCAGGCTGCTCGGTGGATGCTGGGTGAAAATCAGTCTAATAAATGCACCATCCAGTCACACTCAGCTCTAGAGGATGAAGTGAACATCAGCTATTCCAGAACTCACGGGTGCTCAGGAAAGCCAGCAAATTCTGGGCTCTATATGGAACTACTGGCTTCAGGTCCTGCATTATCCCTCCCTGTGTGACCTGGGACAGATTCCTTTATCTCTCAGTGCCTCAACTTGCCTCATCTGTGAAATCGTGATTAAGTATGAACCTACCCAGCTGAGATGTTCTCATGATCAAATGGAAGATCCACGTGAAAGACTTAGAACCATACCTGGCAAGCAGTAAGCACTCAGTAAGTATGAGCTATTTTCACCAACTATTTTTACTCAGTCAGGAAGAAAGATACTAACTTAGAAGAGTCCAGACAATATTATGGATAAGCATAACTTTCATCAGTGGTTAAAACTGCCAACTACCTTCACAGGTATGGAAATGAATGAACACAAATGGACTATACAGTAAAACAAGAAAGCCACAAAATGCACATGCACAGCATGCATTGCATTTGTTAGACCAGAGTGGGCACGGGCACACACACACCAGCACCGCCACTACCACTCTATCATACACCCACACCCACACACGGAAGTATAACAAAAATTCTCTATAAAAGCCTAAGTCTATCATAGAGTGATGACCTGGAATGAGGGCTGGGAGGTCAATAGAACTTAGGTTTTATCTGTAATGTTTTAATTATGAAGCAAGTAGATTATTGAATTGTTTAATTATAATTAAGATTTACTTTAATCCCAGCACTCAGGAGGCAGAGGCAGGTGGAACTCCATGAGTTCAAGGCCAGCCTGGTCTATAGAGCGAGTTCCAGGACAGGTACCAAAGCTATACAGAGAAACTCTGTCTTGAAAAAACAACAAAACAAAACAAAAAATTAAGCAGATCTTTACCACATCTACTAGAAATCCAATAAAAATGAAAAAAAAAAAACAAAACAAAACAACAACAACCTGGGGTGGAGAGATGGGCTCAGCAAATAACAGTGTTGGATATACATGCATAAGGATCTGAGTTCAGATCTCTAACACCAAATCGAAAAACCACTACTGGCCTCTTGGCATTTATGATGACAGCACTGTGGGAAGCAGAGACAGGGAGGTCACTGGGGCTTGCTGGCTAGCTCCAGGTTCGGTGAGAGACCCTGCCTCAAAGGAATAAGGTGGAGTGTAACCAAGGAGGATGCCCGATGTCCCCCAGCCTTCATGCACACACATGGTGCTCATCCCTCTCCCCTATACACATGTGCATAAACCAGACACAAAGAAGAAAAAACAGTCACTGCTTTTAGTACCAGCGGGAGGGGTGACTTATCTTGGAGCTGCTGAAGCCGGGAACTGTAATTGCATATGGCCCTCATCTTTCAGAGTTTCTGCTTGAAGCTGTGCAAAAGCCACATGCACTAAGTGGAAAGCACACCTTTAATTGTGAAATCTTTTCCTGGGTCAGCCATAAGAGATCTGATACTTTCACCCGACGCTGGACAAGAGCAGCAAGCATCAGTCAGGCAAACCATGAGGTGCAGAACGTTGTGTTGCCGAGATGGGATGTCCCAGAAGTTAGGCAGGGCAAAGGCAACCTGCATTTTCAACATACAGTGGTGTGGCATCAGGACACATCCCAACGTGAGCTGAGAAGCAGCTGCAATTGTACAATTGCACAGTGACTTCTCAGCTGGACTACAGGTTCTGCTGGCAGGAAAACATCCCCTCCTTCCCCTCCTCTGGTGTCCCTGTCTCGATCACCACACTAATCTGTGTACACACAGATGCCTGTAAACTGAATGGGTGGATTTTTTTTAAGACTAAAAGATTTTAAGCAATTCGATGAAGATTCTTCTTTTTTTTTTTTTTTTTGCCTATCTCTTATGAAAGCCTGAACACATTTACCTTTCAACCTCTTGCTAGTCAGGGTTTTAACCAGGGTGTTCATGTGACAGATGTAATACAGAGCAGGGGGCACTTGCCTTGTCTATAGTGGGGCCATTTATTTCTCACATCCTCCCAACTTTCTCCATTTTAGGTAACTGTCTGTAAATAGTGCTTCTTTCACTATGACACCCCATCTTATATCATGACCTTGAAGTCACAACAGCTTTGCTTCCCTGTTCTCCACCAGAGCCGGAGCCTGTGAGATGATATGCCGACGTGCTCTACCAAGTCTTGCAGCCGAAGCAAACACGTCAGCAAAATCTATCCATCGTTGCTATAGATTTATGTCGGTCCAGCAATTATGCAGCCTGTCATGGGTTCTGGGAACACGCTAAAGTGAAATATGGAAGAGTTCCTTAGAGAGCAGTAGCAAATAATTGAAACTCACGCTCCCTCCCCCAGACCCCAGGCCCACTTGCTTCCAGAGACCACCTTCCCCCCAGACCCCCTTCCCCAGGATAGCCATAGGGGTTTCATAGAGCTGCTTGTAAGAGCCACCTTAGCAAGTCCCACGGAGGGATTTCTACAGCGCTTATGGAGGAAGCATACGGACCCTACATCCTCCATGATCCAGGATTCCAATAAGTACAACGTACATTTGTATGTGTTAGGTTAAAGCCCTACACTCCCCTTCTCACATCTCAGGTAGAGTAGAAGGCGAGACACGGCATCGCTGACACCGGAAACGTATCTTTCTCCACTTGGCCGCCCGTGTAAAGGGAAAGCAGTCTCTACATTTCTTCATCCCCTGCAGAAGAGCCCCTGAACCAGGCACTGTAATGTCTTTCCATCCACGGCAAAGCACCTTCACTCATTCAAGGAGATTCTGAAGTTGCCAAACCCTGTGTCCAGACCAGACACAAGAAGGGACTTCAGCCAGCACCTCCTACTCCATGGTTCTCATGATGAGCACTCGGGCCGTGGGCACCCACTACTCAAGAGGCACTCATAGGCTAGGAATATGTGCCATAAATGAAGCAATCGTGGGATCAAGAGTCAAGCCCAGCAGTGGAAGAAGATAAGATACACCTTCACAAATCAGCTAGGCCTCATAGTACACATAACAGGAAGGAACCTAGATGTCCCTGAATGAAACTCTACACACACACACACACACACACACACACACACACACACACACACACACACACGAATTAGAGAATCAAAGGGTCTACCTGAGGGGAGATGTTGAGACCAAGTGCCGAGCTCCCTTAGGTCCTGAGGTCCCTATGTGGTGCAATGGGTAGGCCATGTCGCCATTTGTGTTTTGAAATTCTTCCTGAGATCTACTGTGTGTCAGGACTGAAGCATCAAAGACACAACAGGGAATGAGACAGGCAACAACTCACCTTCCTGATGCTCTAATCTACGGGACAAAGCAGGGAACAGCAGGCAGTGAGCTCCAATTTCAGGTAATTGTACAGTAACAAAGCAAGGGTGCATGATATGATGTCCCTGAGCAGAGGACTGCCTGGCACAGCCTCGTTGGGGCTAGCTCTTGGAGATGACTCGAGCTGAGGCTTCAGTGATGGGCCAGGGGTGTGACAAAGTAAAAGATGAGCATGGAATGCAGAAGCAGTATGACAGTCTGGGTTCTGAGGAGAGGGGTAGCATGTTCAAGAAAGAAAAGAAGAATCTGCATGGCTGCAGCCTTGCTACATACCAAAGAGAAAGAGAGGAAGTGTAGACCCCAGGACACATCCCAAAGGCCACATGAAACCAGACAGGGATTTGAGGCACTCAATCCAGAGGCCTGTTCCCCCGCAAAAAAGAGAAAAAGGATCAACGAGAAGGGTTGCGGAGAGTCACATTGCTGTACTGAACCATAAGTAGGAGTCTGTTTACAAGGCAGACAGGTTTGTCACGTCCTTCTCCGTGTAACAAATGACTGAGAAAGAGCTGACTCCACGCTAACCTACCCCAAACATGACTGGGTTCAGCTCTTAGAAGTCACAAAGCTGAAGATTCCACATTTCCAAGGAGGAGAACGAGGAGGCATGTTTAATCAAGACATCTCTACCCATACATTACTGAGAGTAACAGAGCAGCTGGTCCCTCATCGAGCCCGAAAACGCCTGAACATTGCAAAAGCTGAGTGGTTTGAATGGCGCCTTCACTGCAGCAGCTGTGGGTTTCTGAGAAGTCCCGATTCTGCATTTACACAAACACACTGGCAGGCTTCTGTTTTCCCCGAATGGACTTTCAATTTTGTGTTTCCTTCACAGAAAGCCTTTGTGATGTATATTTATGATGCTGTCATCATAAAAGTTACTGAAGGGGATTCTTTTGGTCATGTGGCTGCATGGCAGGGCCACACCAGTTCAGAGGCTAGGTGGCTGGGCCCCAACTCATCACGTCACCTCGGGAAGATCTCTTCCACTATAGCTGATAATGAAATGCCCCATTTCTCTGTGGTACCAGACAACAGACATGAAATCTCACCAACGTGGCTTCATTAAGAAAAAGGTGCTTCAGGTTTTTCTTTGGGGAGGGTACTTTCTGCATTTCAGTGTCTTCTTGTTTAGACAGGCACTCAAGAGAATCAGGACTTCCCAGCTCTGGACCAGATCTGTGTCTGCTCTGATAGCCTCTCTTACCTCATCCCAGCTCTCTGTTCTGCCCAATTTCCAGCCACAAGCAAGCCGTTCCAAGGGCTAGGTATAAGCACGTCACAAAGGCACCCTGATAGGAAGTGCATCTTTCTCCCCAGCTCCTGAAGGGAACCCTCTGGTTGGCCTACAGTGAGCTACAGCCCATTTGTGGGGAGGGAGGGGCAATTCTGTGTCCACGGAAAGGTGAGGCCTTGAGTGGCCAAGCCTGGACTCTAGCCAGGATGCTCTATGACAGGGGGCGCTCAGGTGGTCCCAGCATCAAACACGAGGAGAGGAGACCCAAAGGATCCATAATATGGAAGTAGGAAAGCATGTCCATCAGGTTACTGTTTTATCTGTCTTCTGCTACAGATGTGTGGGTTAATGATGCTCCACACTATATCTAATCATGCTGGATTGAGCAATATGCCAGCGAGTATCATCCAGGGCTTCCCACAGCTCTCCTGGTCTTGCAATTGTAGGTTATTCATTATTTATCACTTCTGATCCCCCCAGGAGTTATGAAAGTGTTCAGTCAATACTTTCAAACATTTACATGACTAAGTGAAAATAGGATCCCTTACCTCTAGCTCCTACCCTGTTCTGAATGCTGATAGCATGAATATAGCCCCCTTCACGGTGTAAAACGAAAACTCGGCTGCTTAGACATCTCAAAGACAAACTATGTTCAATGTTTCAGGCAGCTTCAGCTCCATGAGCTACACTGGAGTCTGCCCTATTGTTCTAGAGTCCTCTCTCCTGCTGTGATAAAATACTCTGACCAGAAGAAGCTTACGGAAAGAAAAGGTTCGTTTAATATTTTACTTCCAGGTCATAGTCAGCTATTGCGGGTCATCCAAGCAGGAGCTTAGAGGCAGAAATTATGGAGTAACACTGCTTAGCATGCTTATCTAGCTTTCTTATACAGCCCAGGACAACCTACCTAAGGAATAGTTCCTTCCACAGTGGGCTGGACCTCCTACATCAATTAATAATCCAGACAACGCCCACAAACATAACCACAGACCAACCTGACTGAAGCAATTCCTCAGTTGAGACCTCTTTTCTCAGATGATTCTAGGTTCTGTCAAGGTGACAATTGAGACTAGCCAGGACACATCTCTCATCTTTTTCTTGACCTTTATTTCCTAATATCAGCCAAAGTTCTTGTTCTCTGCCTAATTTCCAATACTATCTGACATTACCTTCTGTATTTGGGTAAACAGTTGCTGTCTGTCTTCCCAAGATTCACACGAGAATGTAACCTTCAAGATCTAGCATCTCATGTATTTTGGTTACGATGGAACCTAAACCATTCTGAAACACAGCAAGTGCTCAGTAATTGTCTACAGAATCCCCTTTTCCATCATCAATTCTCAGAACATCTGTGACATCTCACTTTTCTTTTCAATTTGATTGGACTAAGAAACACATAGAGGATTAGAAAAGCACACTCCTTTGTGTGTGTGTGTGGGGGGGGCTCTATGGTGGAATTTCCAGAGACTAGTATATCACAAGAGCTCTGACCTAATGAATAGATTATGTCTTGATGGATCATTAATACGATGACATTATTGGGGAATGGTGGAAGGCAGAAAGTGGGGCCAAGGTGGAGGATGTAGGTCACTAAGGGTGTGTCTGGGAGGGCTATAACTTGCCATAGCTTCTTCCTGTATTCCCTTTCACTTCCTGCCTCCTCTATGCCAAAAAAAAAATGCCTCTACCACACTCTCCTGACACCACGTTGTTCTGCCCAAGCACACGGGGCCAAGCACTCATGACTGAGTGCCCTGAAACCGTAAGCCAAACGAAGTCATCCCTTTAAGTTAGGTCAGGCATTCTGTCACAGTGACATAAAATAAGTGACATGGGAGTCAGTCACATGTAGATCATGCCTAAAAGAGACCCTGTGCTAGCTTCCCACTTCTCCCCACCTGGAGTAGCTCTCCATCTAACCAGGACTTCAGGAAGGCCTTAAGAGTGTGAAGGTCACAACACTTTAATGACCCTCTATTTCTACAGCCTTTGAACTCCCAGCACCAGCTAGGAACTTGTGTGTAATTAGCATCCCAACAGAAATACATGATGGCACCTCTCCCAATTTATGCCACCTTCCTGATGTTCTACAGTGCAATACACAGGAGGTCTTTGAGCATGGAATGGC